>NC_041389.1:194327824-194354383 GCF_002162155.2 Triticum dicoccoides | reverse complement strand
CGCAACGCTCATTGTTCATCTAGAGGAAGCATCGATCGGCTTCAGTTAGCAGCAGAAGTGAAGGAATCTCTCGATCGGGTTCAGTAATGCGTACCCTACTGTGCAATCGCTCGGGTTCAATTAGAGCCCAATGTCTCGCTCGGGTTCAGTGAGAGCTAACACTCGCACACACACGCGTACGTGTACGAGAAACGTGCATTGCTCGTCCCCCGACCACCCACCATAACCGGGAACTCGCCGAAATTTTCCTCGCCCTCGCTTCTACCACAATTTTTCCGCCATGGATGGCCCAAAGAATGTCATGCAGCTGCGTCTCCGGCCCGCCCTGGACGAAAAGCCCATTTTCTGTCATGATTTTTTGTCATAGAAGAAGGAGCCCACCACATCTATGATGATACCAGGTTTTGTCACAATTATCGTCATAGAAGTGTCATAAGTATGACAAAAAAATTCGTTCGGCCCAAAATGTCACGGACGTGTCTTTTTTTGTAGTGATGGTTGTGTGTGCAGTTGAAGGAGAACGCCTTCATCATGGCAGAGTGAGCCTTGCTGATAAAACGAGCAAAACGCCCAAAGGACGCCAAGCTAGCAGTAGTAGGATGAGAACTAGCGGCATACCTATGAGCAGGGGCAGACGTGGAGGTACCCTTTGGAGCAAAATCATTGGCCATGTCAGGAGGTATAATCCAGTTCTCATGCACATGGGTGCAGACAAGAGAGAATGGAGCCACACTCTCAATAAGATCCTGAATGAATGGAACATGAGGAAAGGCTCGCTCATACTGAAAGCTAGCAAGACGGATTTCATGCCATAGGAAATGAGGAACATTGATCTTGCCTTTGCGAGACTCATGGAGGCGAGACATAAGATCGATGCAATAACGTTGCAAGATCCCTTGTCACCCATCTTAGGATAGATGGTACGAATGATACATTGGTAGATGATGTAGTAAGGAGATCTCCAAATAGAAACTTGATTTAGATCCTTCATTTTTTCCTCCCTAGTAAGTTCATCAAGCTCCTTTAGAAGATAGCCACAAGCCTCAACTGCTTTGGGTTTGTGATTTGGGTCATCTTTATGGATCTTGAAAGCACTATCCGAAAACAAAGAGCAACAACAAATTGAGCATAAGTGGCAGTGAGCTCGGTGTCAGTGGTCATCCAGGTGACGGTCTTGTTAGGATCAAAGAAGCAGGTGGCATAAAATTGATGGATAGATGCCTGATTAAAATCATGCTGAAATGCAAATGGAGTAGCAAGACCGGATGACACAATGAGCTCAATGGCACCTGGATACTTCATAGGACGTTTCTGAATATCATCTAAGTCAATGAAGTGGTGCAGAGAGAGATCCTTTGGGAGAACAACAGAGGTGTAGATATCTACCTGAACATTTATGCGAAAACGTTGATCCAGAGAGTCTTGAACCACTTCAATTAATCAACATCACGCCGGAACTTAATATATGCATGCTTGGGCACTTTGGTGAAATCCTTGAGGATATGCCCATGAAGTTGAGGAGCCTCAAGGGTTATGTTTCGACCATCAGCATGCGGCTAATCGGGAGGAGGAGCAGGCATGTGAGTGGCCCTTCGAGAACCGTGGGGGCGGGATGAAAACGTCACTTGTACACCACGCAAGCTTGCGTGGATGCAACTCCTCTTGAGAGTCATCAAAACCACGACGACAAGAGGCTGAAACCAAGGGGAGAGGAGCATGGACAAATCATAGTGAGCCCTTGGCATGAACGGGGACAGAGAGGATGAAAATTGAAACCGAAGGACATAAATTACCGCGGGCAGAGGTACCCCCGGCATCCTTGCAAGCGGTGTGCTTGAATTTCACCATCATGGGACGAACCTGAACTGAGAGATTATTCAAGAGAGAAGGGGGAATCACTACCATGTGCATGAATGAGTGACGGAGACGAGAGAGAGAACTGGGGAACTAAGTAGGAGGAGGTACCAGACCAGGACGAGGGGCGATGGAGAGGAGGGGAGGGCACGGCAAAGCAGCTCTCCCAGGCGACGGCAAGGGAGAAGTCGCCCTCCTGGTGGCACGGCGGCGGTCTCAGTCGCGGGGAGGGGAAAATAGGATAGGGCAAACGCTCAGCCCAACCCCGAAGTATTTATGTGAGCCGCAACCTACATCGGATGACTGACCGTGGTCGAACGTCCGTGCATTGGTGGACGTGCCAGGCGACGGATGGCCAGTGAACCTCGGACGTCCGAGACCTGGGGAGTGATTTTGGGGAGCGCATGATTTTTGTATAGCAACTGGACAGCCGAGTGACGTCGGACGGCCGAAAGCTGTGAGTCATCGGATGTCCGAGAACTGTTGGACGACCGGTGGCAAAAATTTTGGTAGATAGCACACAAAATATCTAGAGGACCCAAAATACAAGAATGGGTATATGACAAATACTATGGGCAATCAGACATGTAAGATACTACATGGTGAGCAACTATACACACATGTTAAGAACCCTAAACATGATTGGACATCCTCTCCTTTGAGGAGAGTCGGTGGCCAATAGGCCACCATGTGTGAGTACAACTGTCGTGATGCCGCGAAGATAGTGTCCTTGGGCTCAATAACACTACTCCATCATTTAAAGTACCATAGTTTGAAGAACATGGTAACTTTGAGAGTGTTTGTTTTATTTATGCATTATATAGGGTGAGAGTACTCATGAGTTGAGTGTCTATGCCTATATCTAAACAAGACATGAAGTGAATGCATAGATGGGTACTAGATTTTGCATAATGTTGCCAAGCTCCAAGATACCAAGTTCACGCCTAAGTTGACAAAACCTTGCTTCATCCAATGGCTTGGTGAAAATGTCTGCAAGTTGCATATCTGTACCAACATGAGCAATAGCAATGTCACCCTTTTCCACATGATCTCTCAAGAAATGATACCTAATATCAATGTGCTTGGTGCGGGTATGATCTTTGGGATTCTCAACAATATTGATGGCACATTCATTATCACATAGAAGAGGCACGTGTCTATAGGTGATACCGTAATCCTTCAAAGTTTGCGTCATCCATAGTAATTGAGTTGCACAATTGGCGGTTGCAATGTACTCGGCTTCGGCAGTGGAGAGGGCAACACAATTTTGATTCTTTGAGGACCAACTGACCAAGGAGCATCCAAGAAATTGACATGCACCGGAGGTGGACTTGCCAACCACTTTGTCTCCAGCCCAATCTGCATCCGTGTACCCAATGAGATCAAACTTAGCATCATTGGGGTACCATAGACCCAACTTTGGGGTGTGAACAAGGTATCTAAGAATATTCTTAACCGCCTTATGATGACTTTCCCTAGGGGAAGGTTGAAATCTAGCACACATACATACACTGAACATGATGTCTGTTCTAGATGCACAAAGATAAAGCAATGAACCAATCATAGAGTGGTAAGTAGATGGGTCGAAAGGGATACCGTTTGTGTCTTCGGTGAGTACAATTTTGGTTCGCATGGATGTCTTACATGGACTAGCATCTGACATGCCAAACTTCTCTAGAATATCCTTGAGGTACTTTGCTGACAAGAAAATTTCTTCTTGAAATTGTTGTATTTGGAATTCGAGAAAGAATTTGAAATCTGCATTGAGTGACATCTCAAAGTTCTTGATCATGGAAACCGCAAACTTCTTGCACAAATGAATGTTAGGAGAACCAAAAATAATATCATCTACATAGATTTGGCATAAGATCAAATTACCTTTGTCCCTCTTAGTAAAAAGAGTGGGATTTATCACCTGTCTCACAAAACTATCATCGAGTAAAAACTTCTTAAGATGATCATACCAAGCACGAGGTGCTTGTTTGAGGCCATACAAAGCCTTATGAAGTTTATACACATAGTCTTTGTGATCGGGATCAATGAACCTAGGTGGTTGTGATACATATACTTCTTCTTGGAGAGGACCGATAAGGAAAGCGCTCTTCCTATCCATTTGATGTAATGTAAAACCATTGAAAGAAGCATAAGCAAGTAAGATGCGAATAGATTCAAGGCGGGCAACGGGAGCAAAGGTCTCACCAAAGTCCAAACCTTCAACTTGGGAGTACCCTTGTGCCACTAACCGTGCCTTGTTGCGAATGATTACACCATTCTCATCTTGCTTGTTCTTGAAAATCCATTTTGTTCCAATGTCATTGTGTTCCGTAGTTGGCCTCTTGACTAATGACCACAATTGGTTGCGTTCAAAGCTGTTCAACTCTTCTTGCATAGCAATGAGCCAATCGTTGTCCATCAATGCATCTTGTACCTTGAGTGGTTCAACACTATAAACAAATGAGAAGTGAGCACAGAAGATTGTCAATTGTTTACGAGTGACTCTACCTTTTGATATGCCGGTAAGAATTTGATCAACATCAACACGACCGGCCACTCAGGGCATGATGGAGGTTAGGGTTTCGCGAGGTTCAACTTCATGACCATCATCCACATCCTCAACATATGGATCTTTAATGTTTGGCGGAAGATATTCTTCTTCATATTGCATTTGTTGAGGTTCATCATCAATGATTGCACTTTCTTGTTCTTGACCTTGATGATGATCTTGTTTTTGAAAATTATCATGAAGGGGGACTTGATCATCTTCTTGTACTTAAACTAAGGGCATCGGTTGAGCAATAGGAGCTTGTGGTGGTATAGGTGTTGGAGTAGTTTGATGATGTGTGAAGCCTCCATCTTCTTCTTCATCATCATGAGGTTCTTGTTCCTTTGGAGGAAGTGCACCAACACCCATGGTCAAAATATCTTGAGGAGATTCTTATTCACCTACATCACTTAGATCAACTGGCTCCCCATGTGAGCCATTAAATTTGTCAAACACCACGTCACAAGTTTTTTCAACACATCCATTGGATTTGTTGTTGGAAATATGCCACTGTGGCAATAATAAATTAGTTATTATTATATTTCCTTGTTCATGATAATCGTTTATTATCCATGCTATAATTGTATTGATAGGAAACTCAGATACATGTGTGGATACATAGACAACACCATGTCCCTAGTAAGCCTCTAGTTGACTAGCTCGTTGATCAATGGATGGTTACGGTTTCCTGACCATGGGCATTGGATGTCATTGATAACGGGATCACATCATTAGAAGAATGATGTGATGGACAAGACCCAATCCTAAGCCTAGCACAAAGATCGTGTAGTTCATATGCTAAAGCTTTTCTAATGTCAAGTATCATTTCCTTAGACCATGAGATTGTGCAACTCCCGGATACCGTAGGAATTCTTTGGGTGTACCAAATGTCACAACGTAACTGGGTGGCTATAAAGGTGCACTATAGGTATCTCCGAAAGTGTCTGTTGGGTTGGCACGAATCGAGACTGGGATTTGTCACTCCGTGTGACGGAGAGGTATCTTTGGGCCCACTCAGTAGGACATCATTATAATGTGCACAATGTGACCAAGGGGTTGATCACGGGATGATGTTTTACGGAACGAGTAAAGAGACTTGCCGGTAACGAGATTGAACAAGGTATCGGGATACCGACGATCGAATCTCGGGCAAGTACAATACCGCTAGACAAAGGGAATTGTATACGGGATTGATAGAGTCCTTGACATCGTGGTTCATCCGATGAGATCATCGTGGAACATGTGGGAGCCAACAAGGGTATCTAGATCCCGCTGTTGGTTATTGACCGGAGAACGTCTCGGTCATGTCTACATGTCTCCCGAACCCGTAGGGTCTACACACTTAAGGTTCGATGACGCTAGGGTTATAAAGGAAGTTTGTATGTGGTTACCGAATGTTGTTCGGAGTCCCAGATGAGATCTCGGACGTCACGAGGAGTTCCGGAATGGTCCAGAGATAAAGATTTATATATGGAAAGTTGTTGTTCGGGTTCCGGGAAAAGTTCGGGTTTTTCTGGTATTGTACCGGGAAGCTTCCAGAAGGTTCCGGAGGATTCCGGAGGGGTCCGGAGGTCCGGAAATTGTTCCACCACGTCCAATACAGTAGCATGGGCTGTAAGGGGGACGCCCTAGCCTTAATGGGCCAGGGGCACCAGCCCCCCCCCCCCAAGGCCCATGCACATGGGAAGGGGGAAACCCTAAGGGGGAGGGCCTCCACTTGACTTGGGAGGCACTCCTCCCCCCTTGGGCGCCGCCCCCAACCCTAGATGGGATCTAGGGGGGCCAACCCCCTCTTCCCCCCACCTATAAATAGTGGAGGGGTGGGAAGGCAGCCATACCCCAATTTCTGGCGCAGCCCTCTCCCTCTCCCAAGTACTCCTCCTCTCTCGCGGTGCTTGGCGAAGCCCTGCAGGATTGCCACGCTCCTCCACCACCACCATGCCGTTGTGCTGCTGCTGGATGGAGTCTTCCTCAACCTCTCCCTCTCTCCTTGCTGGATCAAGGCATGGGAGACGTCACCGGGATGTATGTGTGTTGAACGCGGAGGTGCCGTCCGTTCGGCACTAGGATCTCCGGTGATTTGAATCACGACGAGTACGACTCCTTCAACCCCGTTCTCTTGAACGCTTCCGCTTAGCGATCTACAAGGGTATGTAGATGCACTCTCCTTCGCCTCATTGCTGGTTTCTCCATAGATAGATCTTGGTGACACGTAGGAAAATTTTGAATTTCTGCTACGTTCCCCAACAGTGGCATCATGAGCTAGGTCTATTGCATAGATTCTTTGCACGAGTAGAACACAAAGTAGTTGTGGGCGTTGATGTTGTTCAATATGCTTATCATTACTAGTCCAATCTTGATTCGGCGGCATCGTGGGATGAAGCGTCCCGGACCGACCTTACACGTACTCTTACGTGAGACAGGTTCCACCGATTGACATGCACTTGTTGCATAAGGTGGCTAGCGGGTGCCAGTCTCTCCCACTTTAGTCGGATCGGATTCGATGAAAAGGGTCCTTATGAAGGGTAAATAGCAATTGACATATCACGTTGTGGTTTTTGCGTAGGTAAGAAACGTTCTTGCTAGAAACCCATAGCAGCCACGTAAAACATGCAAACAACAATTAGAGGACGTCTAACTTGTTTTTGCAGGGTATGCTATGTGATGTGAAATGGCCAAGAAGAATGTGATGAATGATATGTGATGTATGAGATTGATCATGTTCTTGTAATAGGAATCACGACTTGCATGTCAATGAGTATGACAACCGGCAGGAGCCATAGGAGTTGTCTTTATTTATTGTATGACCTGCGTGTCATGGAACAAAGCCATGTAATTACTTTACTTTATTTCTAACCGGTAGCCATAGTAGTAGAAGTAATAAGTTGGTGAGACAACTTCATGGAGACACGATGATGGAGATCATGATGATGGAGATCATGGTGTCATGCCGGTGACAATGATGATCATGGAGCCCTGAAGATGGAGATCAAAAGGAGCAATATGATATTGGCCATATCATGTAAATTTTTGATTGCATGTGATGTTTATCATGTTTATGCATCTTATTTGCTTAGAACGACGGTAGTAAATAAGATGATCCCTCATTAAAATTTCAAGAAAGTGTCCCCCCTAACTGTGCACCGTTGCGAAAGTTCGTCGTTTCGAAGCACCACGTGATGATCGGGTGTGATAGATTCTTACGTTCACATACAACGGGTGTAAGCCAGATTTACACACGCGAAACACTTAGGTTGACTTGACGAGCCTAGCATGTACAGACATGGCCTCGGAACACAAGAGACCGAAAGGTCGAGCATGAGTCGCATAGTAGATACGATCAACATGAAGATGTTCACCGATGATGACTAGTCCGTCTCACGTGATGATCGGACACGGCCTAGTTGACTCGGATCATGTAATCACTTAGATGACTAGAGGGATGTCTATCTGAGTGGGACTTCATAAGATGAACTTAATTATCCTGAACATAGTCAAAAGGTCTTTGCAAATTATGTCGTAAGCTCGCGCTTTAGTTCCACTGATTAGATATGTTCCTAGAGAAAATATAGTTGAAAGTTTACAGTAGCGATTATGCGGACAATAGAAAGCTTATGTCCTTAATGCACCTCTCAGTGTGCTGAACCCAAAACGTCGTCTGTGGATGTTGCGAACATCGGACATACACGTTTTGATAACTACGTGATAGTTCAGTTAAACGGTTTAGAGTTGAGGCACCAAAGACGTTTTCGAAACGTCGCGGAACATATGAGATGTTTCGAGGGCTGAAATTGGGATTTCAGGCTCGTGCTCACGTCAAGAGGTATGAGACCTCCGACGATTTTCTTAGCCTGCAAACTAAGGGAGAAAAGCTCAATCGTTGAGCTTGTGCTCAGATTGTCTGAGTGCGACAATCACTTGAATCGAGTGGGAGTTGATCTTCCAGAGATAGTGATGTTTCTCCAAAGTCATTGCCACCAAGCTGCTAGAGCTTCGTGATGAACTATAACATATCAGGGATAGATATGGTGTTCCTTGAGATATTCGTGATGTTTGACACCGCGAAAGTAGGAATCAAGAAGGAGCATCAATTGTTGATGGTTGGTGAAACCACTGGTTTCAAGAAGGGCAAGGGCAAGGAGGGATACTTCATGAAACAGCAAATCAGCTGCTGCTCTAATGAAGAAACCCAAGGTTAAACCCAGACCCGAGACTAAGTGCTTCTGTAATAAAGGGAACAGCCACTGGAGCAGAATTACCCTAGATACTTGGTAGATGAGAAGGCTGGCAAGGTCGATAGAAGTATATTGGATATACATTATGTTAATGTGTACTTTACTAGTACTCCTAGTAGCACCAGGGTATTATGATACCGGTTCGGTTGCTAAGTGTTAGTAACTCAAAATAAAAGAGCTACGGAATAAACGGAGACTAGCTAAAGGTGAGCTGACGATATGTGTTGGAAGTGTTTCCAAGTTTTATGTGATCAAACATCGCACGCTCCCTCTACCATCAAGATTAGTATTAAACCTGAATAATTGTCATTTGGTGTTTGCGTTGAGCATAGACATGATTGGATTATGTCTATCGCAATACAGTTATTCATTTAAGGAGAAATAATGGTTACTCTATTTATTTGAATAATACCTTCAATGGTCTTGCACCTAAAATGAATGGTTTATTGAATCTCGATTGTAGTGATACACATGTTCATGCCAAAAGATATAAGATAGTAATGATAGTACCACTTACTTGTGGCACTGCCATGTAAGTCATATTGGTATAAAACGCATGAAGAAGCTCCATGTTGATGGATCTTTGGACTCACTCGTTTTGGAAAAGTTTGAGACATGCGAACCATGTCTATTGGTGTATACGCATGAAGAAACTCCATGCAGATGGATCGTTTGGACTCACTTGATTTTGAATCACTTGAGATATGCAAATCATACCACATGGGCAAGATGACTGAAAAGCCTCGTTTTCAGTAAGATGGAACAAGATAGGAACTTGTTAGAAGTAGCACATTTTGATGTGTGCAGTCCAATGAGTGCTAAGGCATGCAGTGAATATCGTTATGTTCTTACTTCACAGATGATTCGAGTAGATGTTGTATATTTACTTGATGAAACACAAATCTAAATTATTGAATGGTTCAAGTAATTTCAGAGTGAAGTTGAAGATCATTGTGACAAGAGGATAAAATGTCTATGATATGATCATAGAGATGAGTATCTGAGTTACGAGCTTTGGCACGCAATTAAGACATTGTGGAAATTGTTTCACAACTAATACCGCCTGGAACACCATAGTGTGATGATGTGTCCGAACATCATAGTTGCACCTTTTTGGATATGGTGCGTATCATGATGTCTCTTATCGAATTACCACTATCGTTCATGGGTTAGGCATTAGAGACAACCACACTCGCTTTAATAGGGCACCACGTAATTTCGTTGAGATGACACCGTGAGAACTATGTTTTAGAGAAACCTAAGCTGTCGTTTCTTGAAAGTTTGGGGCTGCGATGCTTATGTGAAAAGTTTCATCGTGATAAGCTCGAACCCAAAACGGATAAATGCATCTTCATAGGATACCCAAAATGGTTGGGTATACCTCCTAATTCAGATCCGGAAGCAAAAGTGATTGTTTCTAGAAACGGGTCCTTTCTCGAGGAAAAGTTTCTCTCGAAAGAATTGAGTGGGAGGATGGTGGTGACTTGATGAGGTTATTGAACCATCACTTCACTCAGTGTGTAGCAGGGCACAGGAAGTTGTTCTTGTGGCACCTACACCAATTGAAGTGGAAGCTTATGATAGTGATCATGAAGCTTCGAATCAAGTCACTACCGAACCTCGTAGGACGACAAGGACGCGTACTACTTCGGAGTGGTATGGTGGTCCTGTCTTGAAGGTCATGTTGCTAGACAACAATGAACCTACGAGCTATGGAGAAGCGATGGTGGGCCCAAATTCCGACAAATGGTTAGAAGCCATGAAATCCGAGATAGGATCCATGTATCAGAACAAAGCATGGACTTTGGTGGACTTGCCCAATGATCGGCAAGCCATTGAGATAAATGGATCTTTAAGAAGAAGACGGACGTGGATGGTAATGTCACCATCTATGAAGCTAGACTTGTGGCGAAGAGTTTTTCACAAGTTCAAGGAGTTGACTACGATGAGATTTTCTCATCCGTAGCGATGCTTAAAGTTCGTCGGAATCATGTTAGCATTAGCTGCATTTATGAAATTTGGCAGATGGATGTCAAAACGAGTTTCCTTACCAGTTTTCGTAAGGAAAGGTTGTATGTGATAAAAATCAGAAAGGTTTTGTCGATCCTAAGGATGCTAAAAGGTATGCTAGCTCCAGCGATCCTTCCATGGACTGGAGTAAGCATCTCGGAGTTGGAATATGCACTTTGATAAGATGATCAAAGATTTTTGGTTTATACAAAGTTTATGAGAAACTTGTATTTCCAAAGAAGTGAGTGGGAGCACTATAGAATTTCTGATGAGTATATGTTGTTGACATATTGTTGATCAGAAATGATGTAGAATTTCTGGAAAGCATATAGGGTTATTTGAAAAGTGTTTTTCAATAGAAAACCTGGATTACGCTGCTTGAACATTGAGCATTAAGATCTATGAGGATAGATCAAAACGCTTAATGGTACTTTCAAATGAGCACATACCTTGACATGATCTTGAAGGTGTTCAAGATGGATCAGTCAAAGAAGGAGTTCTTGCCTGAGTTGTAAGGTATGAAGTTAAGACTTAAAGCTCGACCACGGCAGAAGAGAGAGAAAGGATGAAGGTCGTCCCCTATGCTTTAGACGTAGGATCTATAGTATGCTATGCTAAGTACCGCACCTGATGTGTGCCTTGCCACATGTTTGGCAAGAGGGTACAAAGGTGATCAAGGAGTGGATCGCCAGACAGTGGTCAAAATTGTCCTTGGAGTAATAAGGACATGTTTCTCGATTATGGAGGTGGTAAAGAGTTCGGCGTAAAGGGTTACGTCGATGCAAGCTTTAACACCTATCCGAATGACTCTGAGTAGCAAACCGGATACGTATAGTGGAGCAACCATTTGGAATAGCTCCAAGTGGAGCGTGGAAGCAGCATTTACAATATGACCTAGAGATTTGCGAAGTACATACGGATCTGAATGTTGCAGACCTGTTGACTAAAACCTCTCTCACAAGCAAAACATGATCAAACCCCAGAACTCATTGAGTCTTAATCACATGATGATGTGAACTAGTTTATTGACACTAGTAAACTCTTTGGATGTTGGTCACATGGCGATGTGACCTGTGAGTGTTAATCACATGGCAATGTGTACTAGATTATTGACTCTAGTGCAAGTGAGAGACTGTTGGAAATATGCCCTAGAGGCAATAATAAATTAGTTATTATTATATTTCCTTGTTCATGATAATCGTTTATTATCCATGCTATAATTGTATTTATAGGAAACTCAGATACATGTGCGGATACATAGACAACACCATGTCCCTAGTAAGCCTCTAGTTGACTAGCTCGTTGATCAATGGATGGTTACGGTTTCCTGACCATGGGCATTGGATGTCATTGATAACGGGATCACATCATTAGAAGAATGATGTGATGGACAAGACCCAATCCTAAGCCTAGCACAAAGATCGTGTAGTTCATATGCTAAAGCTTTTCTAATGCCAAGTATCATTTCCTTAGACCATGAGATTGTGCAACTCCCGGATACCGTACGAATGCTTTGGGTGTACCAAACGTCACAACGTAACTGGGTGGCTATAAAGGTGCACTACAGGTATCTCCGGAAGTGTCTGTTGGGTTGGCATGAATCGAGACTGGGATTTGTCACTCCGTGTGACGGAGAGGTATCTCTGGGCCCACTCGGTAGGACATCATCATAATGTGCACAATGTGACCAAGGGGTTGATCATGGGATGATGTGTTATGGAACGAGTAAAGAGACTTGCCGGTAACGAGATTGAACAAGGTATTCGGATACCGACGATCGAATCTCGGGCAAGTACAATACCACTAGACAAAGGGAATTGTATACGGGATTGATTGAGTCCTTGACATCGTGGTTCATCCGATGAGATCATCGTGGAACATGTGGGAGCCAACATGGTTATCCAAATCCCGCTGTTGGTTATTGACCGGAGAACGTCTCGGTCATGCTTACATGTCTCCCGAACCCGTAGGGTCTATACACTTAAGGTTCGATGATGCTAGGGTTATAAAGGAAGTTTGTATGTGGTTATTGAATGTTGTTCGGAGTCCCGGATGAGATCCCGGACGTCATGAGGAGTTCCGGAATGGTCCGGAGGTAAAGATTTATATATGGAAATTTGTTGTTCGGGTTTGTCCGGTATTGTATCGGGAAGCTTCCAGAAGGTTCCGGAGGATTCCGGAGGGGTCCAGAGGTCCGGAAATTGTTCCACCACGTCCAATATAGTAGCATGGGCTGTAAGGGGGCGCCCTAGCCATAATGGGCCAGGGGCACCAGCCCCCCCCCCCAAGGCCCATGCGCATGGGAAGGGGGAAACCCTAAGGGGGAGGGCCTCCACTTGACTTGGGAGGCACTCCTCCCCCCTTGGCCGCCGCCCCAACCCTAGATGGGATCTAGGGGGGTCGGCCCCCTCTTCCCCCCACCTATATATAGTGGAGGGGTGGGAGGGTAGCCGTACCCCAAGTTCTGGCGCAGCCCTCCCCCTCTCCCAAGTACTACTCCTCTCTCGCGGTGCTTGGCGAAGCCCTACAGGATTGCCACGCTCCTCCACCACCACCACGCCATTGTGCTGCTCCTAGATGGAGTCTTCCTCAACCTCTCCCTCTCTCCTTGCTGGATCAAGGCATGGGAGATGTCACCGGGCTGTACGTGTGTTGAACGCGGAGGTGCTGTCCATTCGGCACTAGGATCTCCGTTGATTTGGATCACGACGAGTACGACTCCTTCAACCCCATTCTCTTGAACGCTTCCTCTTAGCAATCTACAAGGGTATGTAGATTCACTCTCCTTCGCCTCGTTGCTGGTTTCTCCATAGATAGATCTTGGTGACACGTAGGAAAATTTTGAATTTCTGCTACGTTCACCAACATTTGTTGTAGACTCTATAGGCATGAGAGTTTGATCCATAGCCAACAAATATGCCCTCAATTGTTTTGGATTGAAAATTTCCTAACCGTTCTCTTTTGTTGGGGATGAAACATTTGCAGCCAAATACAGGAAAGTACTTGAGATTCGGCTTGTTCCAAGTTAGGAGCTCATATAGAGTCTTTTCCAATACTGTGCGGAGGAAGACCCGGTTTGATGCATGTCATGCAGTGTTGATAGCCTCGGCCCAAAAACTATGTGCCGATTTGTATTCATCCAACATGGACCTTGCCATTTCCACAAGTGTACGCTTCTTCCTGTCGGCTACACCATTTTGCTGAGGAGTGTATGGAGCTGAATATTGATGCTCAATCCCTTCATCACTAAGAAATTCTTCCAAGGTGTACTTCTTGAACTCAAAGCCATTGTCACTTCTTATTACCAAGATTTCTTTATCAAACTTGCGTTGTGCTTGCTTGGCAAAATCAATGAAGGTGATCTTCATCTTGTCCTTGGACTTGAGGAAAAACACCCATGTATATCTTGAGTAATCATCAACAATGACGAGCCCATACTTTTTCCCACCAAGACTATCCCATGAAGGAGGCCCAAGAAGATCCACATGAAGGAGCTCCAAAGGCCTTGAAGTAGACATGATATTCTTGGGTGGGTGCTTTGATTGATGTTGCTTCCTGGCTATGCATGCACTACACACATGATCTTTCTCAAAAAAGACATTGGTTAGTCCAAGGATGTGATTACCCTTTAAGAGATCTTGAAGATTCCTCGTGCCGACATGGGCTAGCCGGTGATGCCATAGCCACCCCTTGTTGGCCTTGTCCATTAGACAAGTTGCATGGAATGTTCTCTCTTTCGGGAAATCAACCGTGTAAAGGTTGCCATCCAACTATCCAATAAAGGCCACTTCAAGAGTATGTCTCTTAAAGACTTTCACATTCGTTAGTCCAAAGAGTGTATCATAACCAACAGAAGCCAATTGGCGAACAAAAAGCAAATGATATTTAAGGGATTGGACAAGCATGAAATTTGCAAGAGACATGTCATCTGTGATAGCCACCTTGCCCAACCCGAGTATATGTCCTTTTGATCATCCAAACATAATGCTCATAAATGGTTGAATAGCCTCCATGAAATCGTAGAGCAATTTGCTATCTCCGGTCATATAACTGGTACATCCACTATCGATCACCCATTTTACTCCACCAGAGAAAGCAACCTACACACAATTATGACTTGGTTAGAGGCACCCATTTTGCAATGGGACCTCTCAAGTTAGTCACAAGGGTCTTAGGGACCCAAATAGCATAGAACCAGAATGCATTTCAAGGACCAACAAGTTTTCCATAAACCTCTCCATCCTTAGTTTTACAAAGTACATAGGATGGAGGCATGAACTATTTTGGCTTGTTGAGAGTGGGCATGCCCCTTTTGGCCTTCCCACTAACAACCTTACCTTTTTCCTTGTGCCCTTCTCGTACAAATGTTGCTTTTAGAGGAGTGGTGCACTTTTGAGAAGACGTATTCTTTTTGCTTGTGCTTGGGTCAAACCCGAGCCCCTCTTTGGCAAAAACTTTTGTGTTGGCTCAATACCTCATTAAGATTCTTTTGTCCTTGAGCAGATGTTATGAGTCCTTTCTCAAGTTGAGCCTTGAGAAAATGATTCTCCTAAAGAATAGATGCTAGGTCACCACTAGAGTTAGCAGTACAAGCATCTACATTGATAATAGGAGAAGAGTAGGCCTTGGCTAGAGTTTCAAGATAAGTAAGCTTGAGCGTCTCGAAACTCTTTGTAAGGAGAGTGAGCTCTTCTTCCTTAGTCTTGAGGGACATGGATAGAAGCTCACAATTCTGAGAGAGAGAAGCATGAGACTTCACAAGCTTACTTTTATCATTCATCAACTCCTTGCAAGATTCCTTAGCCTTTTTCAGGGAGGCAAGTTCTTTAGCATGAACATCAATGTTTGCACCAATTTTCAAGCATAGTTCATCATTTCATGCTTCCTCATATTGGAATTTCCGCTCAAGGATTTCATATTTTTCCTTTTCCTCGGTGACGAGGGTTTCGAGTTCCTTAATGGTGATGGTGTGCTTACTCACCATGTCCCTAAGCATACGAAACATAGTGAGGTTCTTTCCTTTGAGGGAGCACATGAACTTATTTAGTTTAGCAAGCATGGGATCATCTATATCATCATCATCATAATTATCCTCCGCATCAAGATACTCATCACAAGAAGTAGAAGGATTGAAAGAGGAGGGTTTGATCGTGGGGTTACCTTGACCTTGTCGGGAGAGTTTTGATCCTCTCAATCTTCTACCACGGCCTTTGCCATTAGGCACTTGTGAGCGTTGCCCTTATAGTCTTTCATATAGTTGTAGGTGACAACATCACCACTCTTGTTGACTAGCCTCAAAGTGTTCTGAGAATCTTGAGCTACTCCGCCAATACCACTAACATCATCTGGATCGGATTCTGTCGGCGTTCTGGGAATGGGGGTCCCCAGACTTGCCTGCTTGCGGCCTGCTGCGTGGCTCAATCGGTGGCCCAATACGGCCCGTCTTCATCAACCAAACACTCAAGACCCTCGCGAGGGGCCAAGCCTCGCGGGGCAGATGAAAAAAGGCCTCCTCGGGAGTGGCCTCACCAGGCAGGCTTGCGAGGAGGCGGAGAGATCAAGGAAAGGGGTACCTCGCGAGGTCCTCATGACGCAAGCCATGACGATCAAGACCAGGCGGGCGCCAGGCGGGCGCCAGGCGGGCGCCAGCCGGCGCAGTGTCCTCATTCCCTCTTTGGTGCAAAGGGGGTAAGCGCAGGCGCGGAGTACCGAGGCATCAGGCAAAGGTTTCCTTACCAGTGCAACGAGACCAAGACCAGCAGAACGGCGGGACGGAGGTCACCGTGGAGCCCAAGACGGTGTCATTACAAGCACCTTTGGCAGGCGAAGACCACCTTTAGTCAGGATAGCTTGTACTAGTTGTCCCCCTTCAAAATGGCCGTTGTTGGATCCCTTCCTGCACAATATTTGGGAAGAGGACCAAGGCCTCTATAAATAGAGCTAGCCACCACAGTAGAAGGGGATCAGATCCTTCCGAAGCAAGAGATCCTTCCAAAGCATCAGATCCTTCCGAAGTAGGAGATCCTTCCGAAGGAGGAGATCCTTCAGAAGGAGGAGATCCTTCCAAAGCAGAGCATCACACCACCACAAGAACACCTCTCCTCGTGAGGCTGTTCTTCCCCTGTACTGTTCACCATCAGCCCAAGAGGCAATCCACCGCCACACACAGGAGTAGGGAATTACACCACAACGATGGCCCAAACCTGTATAAATCTTGTGTCTTTTGTGTTGTTCATCGATCTAGCTTAGATATCTTGGCGAGGCTGAGGGCGTGTTTCGGTAGGGAGAAGATCTTCGTGCGCACCCCAGTGTTTGAACCTTAAGGGGTTTCGCCGAAACCCGATATCCGACATTTGGCGTGCCAGGTAGGGGTGCGCCGGAATCTTCTTTCCGCTGATCTGCGTCCCATCGCTTCGTCGCATCCATGGCGGACGCTCGCCGAGCCCGCGCCGAGCGTCGGGCTGCTCTTGCCGCTCCCGTCACCCAGACGGCTCCCGTCAGCGGGCCTCCTCGTCGTTCCCCGTCGCCTGCCACCAACGCTGCCACCGGCCCGGCGGGGAACAAGCAGCAAGCATCTTCACTGCACCCCTCGGTGCAGCAGGAAGGCCGCACCGCCACTCCGTCGCTGACCCCAGCTGGTTCGTCGTCTCACGCTCGCCGTGCCCCCACGGAGGCACAGGACGCGTTGCTCCTGGCACGTGAGCTCTTGCACTACCGCCTCGTCGACGACCTCTACGAAGAATGGCTCGCTCGCATCACCGAGCTCGTCAGCGCCGCAAGGGGCTCTCCCGCGCCATCCCTCTTGCTGCCTCGCCCTCCCTCAGGCATGAGCGATGCAGCTCAGGGAGCTCCTTCGCCACCTCACCCCCAAGACGGCGCCCGTGGACGTGACCCACCGCATCCAGCGCTCGTGCGACAAGAAAGAAGCTCTCAAGAAATCCCTCGGCCTCAAGAAGGCGCTCCCGTGCGTCCTACACCAGCACGCCAAGACCGCGTCCCTGCACCGGCGCGCCAAGATCCCATGCTGCCCCTAGCGGCAGTGCGCGGGAGCAAGCCCCGCACCAGCAAAGTGCTCCGGTGACCACAGCAGGTTGCCGCACCTTCACCACCGAGCTGTGTAGCATCGCTTGGTCGGGCAAGTTCAAGCCGGACCTGTCTCCTCACTACGACGGCACCGCCGACCCCGCGGAGTTCCTGCAGCTCTACGAGCTAGGCATCGAGGCGGCCAACAGAGACGAGAAGGTCATGGCGAACTGGTTTCCCATGGCGCTCAAGGACGGTGCCCGCACCTGGCTCCTGAACCTGCCTCCCGGCTCAATCTCCTCCTGGGACGAGATGCGTAGCCGTTTCATCGCCAACTTCCAGGGCACTCGCGACCGCCCCCCGGCCGCGGGTGACCTGCGCTGCATCAAACAGCAGCCTAGAGAGACGCTGCAGAAATACATCCAGCGCTTCAACAACGCCCGCCTCAAGATCCCCAAGGTGACGGACGAGGCCATCATCTCATCGTTCTCTGATGGTGTCCGCGACGTCAAGTTGAAGGAGGAGCTCGCCATCCACGAGGAGTTGTGCACATCCCTGGAGCTGTTCAGCCTAGTGACCAAGTGCGCGAGGGCTGAGGAAGGACGCCTCTCCCTCCTCAAGCTTCCAGCTGCTGACCCGGAAGAAAAGAAGGCCAAGGCCAAGGACGTGAAGCGCAAAGGAGCAGCCGTGCTCGTAGCAGAACCAGACACGAAGGGCGGTAGGGACCAGCTGGAGTCGTCCAAGGGCAGCCGACCGTTCTATGCCTACCACAACCTCCACACCCACAACACCAACGAGTGCCAAGATCTCAGGGCCGTTTGAGAAGGACGCTTCGGTCAACGCCCCGAGCGCAACAACCGGGGCTACGGCCGAGGAGGAGGACGAGGCGGAGGACGATGGGACGACCGTGGCCCTCGCCAGGAGTGGAATGACCGACCTCATGAGGATCGCCAGCAAGACCAACCTCGCGAGGGCGCCTGGAGGGATCAGCCTCGCGAGGACCGCCCGCAGGGCAATGCAGGCCTTCCTCCTTTGCCACCGCCGCCAAGAAGGAATGACGACCACCACCAGGACGAGGGGGCTGGGGGCTTCCAGGAGCCATGTGCTATCGCTTGCATCCTGGGCGGAGCTCAGGCCCCAGCCTCTTAGTTCATCTTCAAGCAGTTATCTCGCGAGGTGAATGCAGTCCTCCCCAAGCTCGTGGCCACGCGCCCGCTCAGGTGGTCCAAGTGCGCCATCACTTTCAGCTCAGCAGATCAACTCAAGTGTGCGGCTACAGCTGGCGCCCTCCTGATGCTTTGTTCCCCAGTCATCAGCAACGTGCAAGTCACTAGGACCCTCATCGATGGTAGTGCAGGGCTCAGTGTCCTGTCCGTTGAGATGTTCGATAACCTTCAAGTGCCATACGATCAGCTCCAGCCAAGCAAGCCTTTCTCAGGAGTCACCGACGGATCCACCACCCCGATAGGACAGGTCTGCCTCCCTGTCACATTTGGACAGCACAACAACTACCGCACCGAGCTCATCAACTTCGACGTCGCCAACATCCACATGCCATACAATGCCATCCTCGGGTATCCAGCCCTGGCCAAGTTCATGGCGGTGACCCACCATGGCTACAATGTCCTCAAGATGCTAGGAAGCGGCGGAATCATCATGGTCCCCTACGAAGAGAGAGATGCGGTGTGCTCCCTCGAGCACGCCTTCCAAGCTGCATCAATCGAGGACCCAGACAGCAGGGGCGAGAATCCTCCCGAGGTAGTCCCTAAGAAGAAGAAGACACCGCTCAGCTCAAGGCCTCAGGAGGTTGGCATCTAAGGAGGTGCTGCATCAGGATCAGCGCCCGTGCAAGGGGCGCCTCCTTCCATCGCATAGGAAGGCACGCCCAGCGCCCTCCTCGGGCAGGGCTCGTGGGCACTCTTCTGGAGGGCCTCAGACTTTTCCAAAATCACGAGGGAGGCGCTTGGGCACCACTTGGAGGTGTGCTTCGTGGCACATTTCCCTCAGGAGGTCTCAGGGCGCTGAGAGCCCAACGTCCAGGAGTTCATCACCAAGACTACTCAGGAGCTTTAGGAAGCAAAAGCCATGCGCGGCGACCGCCGCTTGCCTGGCGTGGCCCTCCATCTAGGCGAGGATGGTGGGCTGCGCATCTGCATCGACGTCCCAGGGCTCAACCGAGCCGCATCTCAGGAGTTCCTCTGGCCTTCGCGCGTGGGACACTGCGAGGGTCCGCCGCACAGCTACGTTCGCATGCCTTTCGGTCTGCTGAACGCGGCTGCCACCTTCCAGCGTCACCTGCGAAGAATTCTGGCGGCTCAGGAGGCCAGGCGTCACGCGGTCCTAGTGGAGATGGAGATGGTCCTCAAGGAACTGCCTCAATCCCAGAGCCTCCCGAGACTCAGGGCTCCGGTGGCTCGTGAGGGTCGGCTTATTCACCGCGCATCTTCAGCTACTCCAACACCCCCTCTACAATGGCACCAGGTGACATCTTCCGAGTTCATTTCAGTTGGGAGCACCCTCAGGGCTGCATCATTCCCAGGCCGCATGGGTCCGTCCCTATGGCATGTATCGCTTTTGCTTATGTCTTTAGTTCACCTTGCTGGGGCGCCCCTCGGGCTGCATCATCCCCAAGCCGCTCGGGCCTGACCCAGCGGCATGTATCCCTCCTGCATTTAACTAAGATGATTTGCCTTTCATGCTTAACCTGCCTATGATTATCATCTGCCACCTACCACGGGCCTCCTCTCCCTCATGCAAATCGCTTGCGCGTTAAAAGGGGTCTCCTGAGCATCACGACCCAGGAGCTCTTACTGGCTCTCCAGCCCTCACCCCTTGGCCATGACCACGACATCGCGACCTGGCATACCAGCGGCGGCTGAGCTCGCTCGAGGGCCGGGACCTGAGGACGTAGAGCATTTGTATCTAACCACCTCGCAGGAACACACAGCTGTCCAAGGCTCAAGACTAGGTGCAACCCGCCTTGAGGTAGGGCCTCGTGAGTCCCGCGCTGGCTCGCGAGTGCCTAGATACACCTCGTCTAGTCCTGCCGTGCAAGCCACGTGTCAGGAAGGGGTTGTACACGCCCTGGGGGCTCCTCCCGGAGGGCACCCCCTCCCACGCACCAGTGGAAGCACCATGATCCGCGCTGGCTGACGACACTGCCGAGGAGCGGCTATGCCCGTACACATACGGAAGCGCTACGCTCCGTGCTGGTGATAAACAACTGAGGGCGTTCCATGGCCGTATCAACCTCAGGGAGCCCAGAGCTTAGTGTCTGGCCTCATCGCAACACCTCCCCTCAGGAGCATCACACGAGGGGGCTGGACACGGGGGCTGCGCCCAGGTCACGCCCGAGCGCACGCCACCCAGCCAGGTCCCTCGGACCTGGTCATCGCGCGCCCCTCCCCGAGCGGAGCCAAGGTATGAAGATCGTTTGAACGTCAATGGGGACTCCTGAGCATCGCGACTCAGGAGTCTAACTGGTCACATAGCCCCTCACTCCTTAGTCTCATCCTGGTCGGGGCTAATGGTGGTTGAGGTATGCGCGGGGCTGGGCCCTGCCGACGTAGAACACCAGATCTACCCCTACATTCCCTCCCTATTTGTTGTTTGCGCGTCAAGGGGGACTCCTGAGCATTGCGACTCAGGAGCCTAACTTGTCACGTAGCCCCTCACTCCTTGGTCACGTCCTGGTGATCCGGTCGGGGCTAACGGCGGTTGAGATATGCGCAGGGCCGGGCTCTGCCGACGTAAAACATAAAGCAAATAGGAAGGAAACCGCAAAATCTCGAAGCAAATCCCGGAGCAAATATTACAAACCATAATTGTCTTCACAATACCAAACGCAAGTTTAAATGCCTCCATGAGGCATGGTGCACATTGCAGGAGTTAAAACAGGAAGAAGCCGCGAGAAGATCACCCTTGGACACCACCATCGCCCGCCAGAGACTCCACCCCCGTGGTGGCGCCACCCGGGGCTGCAGGATCAGCAGCACCGCCCGCCGTGGGCGCAGAAGCGAAGGCGCGGAACTTCCCCAGCAAGGCTTCCACCTGGCCCTTCACAGCTTCAGCAGCAGCGGCGAAGTGCTCGCTGTCCACGGGCTCCAGCAGCTCATCGAGATTGGCGTCGGGGTCGCGAAGGTGGACGTGGCTGAAGACGCACGTCAGCGCCGCAGAAGAAAGAGTGTGAGCTTCTACCTCGGCCATGGGGCCGATGCCGCTCACGACTTCCTCGAGCGCCTCGACCAAGAAGGGAAGCAGCTGGGCGGGGCCGTCCTCGGCGCCAGCCAATGGCTTCTCCAAGCCATTCACGTAGAGTGTCTTCAGCACCTTGCGAGCCCTCTCCTCAAGGAGTGCAAAGGCCACGCGGTCCTCGGCTAGGACCTTTGCCTTGGCGTCTAGCTCGGCCCTCTCCGCCTTCAACTTTTGCTCCAGCGTCCCCGGCCAGCCGCGCTCAATGGTCAGCTCGGCGTCGTGGTCCCTGAAGGCATCCTCCCGAGCCTTCATATTCTCCTCCTTCGCCTGGCGGTCGCGAGCTTCTTTGGCATGCTCATCGCGCAAACCCTGCAGCTCGGCCTCCAGTGCCTTGCAGCGGTCCTGGGCGACCGCGGCATCCTTCACTGCCATCTCGCGAGTAGCTACGGCCTGGGTGGCGGCTTGCTTCTCCTCCTCAAAAGTTGTTGCGACCCGCCTCAGTGCCGCTCGGACGGAGGCATCGGAATGAATCCAGCCGGAGACCAGCTCCAGGAGCCCGGCTACCAGGTGGGAGTCGGTGCCTTGGAGGTCTTCTCGCAGGTAGCCCAGCTCGGAAAGGGCATGGTCCAAGACGGCGGAGGAGGCAGAAGAACCCGGAACCAGCGATGCAGGAGGAGGAGACGGCAGCATAACCATGGCTCGGGAGACTGGGGGCTCCTGAGCCTTGGGTACCTCAGCAGCAGCATCAGGCACTGGCATCTCCGGAGTCAGCGGGGCTGCGGGGGCTGGCACCCCGCCTGGGCGCTCCTCCAGGCCTTGTGAGGATGATCGGGCAGGGGATGTGTGAACATCATCGCCTCCCCTTCCCAAGGATGAAGGAGCGGCCACGGCAGACAAGTCTGCCCCACATGGAGTCATCGGGTCCCCCTTCTTCTTCTCCACCGCAAGCGGTGGCCTAACCAATTGATGGAGAATGCCAAGCCGGCAACGCATCGACCTTGACCTTGCGGGGCGCCATTGCTCGCTGAAAGGGAAGGAGTGGAGCGGATCTGGAGATTTCGGAAGCAGGGAAGCACGGAAGGGGATCTGGAGCAAGACAGGAGAGCAATGAAGACAAGCCTTGCCCACGCCAGCCTTTTGTCAGTCGGGCAGTTGTCGAGGCAGCATGGGGAAGCGGAGACGCCCACATCCAATCAGTCGCCACGCGTCGACCAAGGCCGCAGGCTATGGGGGGCCGCGGAGCTCCACACTTGCCCTTTGGCTTCGCTGCTAAGCCAAGTCCGAGCGCGCCTTGGGCCGGGGGGCTACTGTCAGCGTTCTGGAAAAGGGGGTCCCCGGACTTGCCTGCCTGCGGCCTGCTGCGTGGCTCAATCGGTGGTCCAGTACAGCCCGTCTTTATCAACCAAACACTCAAGACCCTCGCGAGGGGCCAAGCCTCGCAGGACGGACGACACAAGGCCTCCTCAGGAGTGGCCTCACCAGGCAGGCTCGCGAGGAGGCTGAGAGATCAAGGCAAGGGGTACCTCGCGAGGTCCTCGTGACGCAAGCCATGACGATCAAGACCAGGCGGGCGCCAGCCTGCGCAGTGTCCTCGTTCCCTCTTTGGTGCAAAGGGAGTAATCGTAGGCGCGGAGTACCGAGGCATCAGGCAAAGTTTTCCTTATCAGTGCAACGAGACTAAGACCAGCAGAACGGCAGGACGGAGGTCACCATGGAGCCCAAGACGGCGTCATCACCAGCACCTTTGGCAGGCGAAGACCACCTTTAGTCAGGATAGCTTGTACTAGTTGTCCCCCTTCAAAATGGCCGTTGTTGGATCCCTTCCCGCTCAATATTCGGAAAGAGGACCAGGGCCTCTATAAATAGAGCTAGCCACCACAGTAGAAGGGGATCAGATCCTTCCGAAGCATCAGATCCTTCCGAAACAAGAGATCCTTCTGAAGTAGGAGATCCTTCCGAAGGAGGAGATCCTTCCAAAGCAGAGCATCACACCACCACAAGAACACCTATCCTCGCGAGGCTGTTCTTCCCCTATACTGTTCACCATCAGCCCAAGAGGCAATCCACCACCACACACAGGAGTAGGGTATTACACCACAACGATGACCCGAATCTGTATAAATCTTGTGTCTCTTGTGTTGTTCATCGATCTAGCTTAGATATCGCGGCGAGGCTGAGGGCGTGTTTTGGTAGGGAGAAGATCTTAATGCACACCCCAGTGTCCGAACCTTAAGGGTTTTGCCGGAACCCGATATCCGACAGATTCTTCATGAGAAACCATTGCTTTCACATCTCTCCTCTTGAGCTTGGAGTTCAAAGGATTTGGCAACTTCTTCTTGGGAAAGGTCTTGGGAAACCTTGGTTTATCTTCTCTCTTCTCATAAGGGCAATCGTTGGAGAAATGGTTGGTTTCATCACAGTTGTAGCATTTTCTCACTTTCTTCTTCTAGAATCTTCCCTTTTCCCGCACTAAACTTCTTGACAAAGAGGGTGATGTCTTCATATGAAGGGTTCTCTTCGGAGTCAATCTCATCACCATCTTCATGCAACTCCGAGCCAAGTAACCACAAGTATAGAGTTAGGGTTAGGAATAACCGCAACTCCGAGAGATGAGGATGTATGCCGATGTTCACTTCCTTGGAGGAAAGCTACGTCACCGTTATAGAGGTCGATGTTACACGAAGGCACACCAATGCCACGAAGGCTCACCCTATTCTCCCTTTGAGACAACACCACGAAGGCATTTTCAACCACTAGTGGTATACCTTGGGGTGGTCTCCAAACCCTCACAAACTTTTCGGGGCTAATCACAATGGTCGATTCCTCTCCGAAAGACTCCTACCGCCTAGGAGTCTCCAACCTCCAAGAGTAACAAGAACGATGGGGAAAAGCTTAGGAGTTGCTCAAATCACGAATTCCTTTGGTGCAAAGAAGGGGAAGGAGTGGATCTATGACTTGGGTGGACAAGTTCTCTCAAATGCTCTCAGATCCCTTAGGGATCTAAGATTTGGTGTTGTAGAGTGAGAGAGAGAGGGTGAAATGTGTTCTTGAGGATGTTTGAAGTGAATGGTCAATCCTCACACGGGATAGGAGACAGATATTTATAGTATGCCTCAATAAGTGGTCGTTGGAGCCCAAAACAGCACTGCAGCATCGGAAGTCCGATGCACAGGGGACGACCGATGGCATGGAAGACACCGGACGTCTGATGTTTTGGCACGGTATAGAAGGTACCGGACGGCCGAAGGATCCCCGACATCCGATGTTTAGGCTCTGTGGAGAAGGTACTAGACGACCGAAGCATATCGAACGACCGATGTTTTGCCACTGTATAGAATGTACCGGCCGATCGGAGAGTTTCAGACATCTGATGTTTTGGCTCTGATGAAAGATTGCGAGACGTCCGGTGAATACGGGACGTCCGATGTTTTTTCGTTGTATAGGAGGAGCCGGACATCCGATGAGTACCGGTCGTCCGACAGAGATGAAGACCAGATAATGAGTTTGAAGTTGATATTGAGCAATACTCTGACAAGACCCCATTTTCCCCTCTTAATAGTGCCGGATCCCTATACTCAATAATAAACATAAATACAGTCTTGTTTCTTCATTCTTGATGAAGTTAAATATTTACAAAATCATAATCCATACACACAATTGATTCCGAGGGGACTAAAACCTGAGATATACTTGACAAACTTTGTTAGTCCCCTATGAGTATATTGTCATCAACATAAAAATAATATTAAGGGCATGATTACACTTTCACCTTCCTTACTCGGCCACGGTTCATTGCTTCAGCCTACAGACAGTCTGATCGACCAGTATGTACGTACACATTCGCGACCAGAATGACAACGCTATGTACACCTCGACCAGGTGGGTCCCGACTGTCAGGGAGGATAAGAAGGCACTTCCTTGCGTGCGAAGTTATTGCTGGTGGGTCCCAGCTGTCAGGGGGAGAATCATTTTTTTCCCATAATATGGCCGCACTTCCTTACGTGCGAAGATGTAGCTGGTGGGTCCCAGAAGTCAAGTGGGAAATGTTTTTCACAAAATATGGTGGCACGTCTGATGGGTCCCTACTATCAGGTGGAGGAATAATTTTTTACGCATAATAAGGTTGCACTTCCATGCTGCGGCCGTGGACCCAGCTGTCAGCCTCTCCATATACAGTACTCTTCCGATGGAAGTCGTTCCTTGACCACATTGACCACGCCACGCCGAGAGCACCAGGGCGGTGGACAACGACAAGGCCTAGGAAGGGGACGATGCGGAGCCGGGGAAGACATGACAGTGGATGCCCACGCGGAGAGGAGTACGAGGGTTGACTGGTTCGACTGCGGTGTGAGGCCGCCATCGCCGCAGAATAACAGTGGGTGTGGGTGAGTAGAGGGATGGCCTGGCCAGCGATGGGAGTAGTAGGGGGCGGTGAGGCCTCCTCGGGAGCACAGCCGGCCATGGGAGGCAGAAGCAGGCGGCACGACCGGCGCTGGTTTGGGTGGCTGGAGCTAGAAGAGCACAGGTTGAAGAAGCACTACGACCGTTGGATGGACATCGTATGGTCACTGGAGCTAGAATCATTCATATTGACTAAGGTGACAAAGCCCTCCGTCCGTGTCAACTTAGTAGGCCCACAAGTTAGCCTCCCACTATGGTGGGTTTCAGCTAGCAAGGGGAGTCTTCTTTTTTTTGTGCGTA
>NC_041389.1:194230684-194327518 GCF_002162155.2 Triticum dicoccoides | reverse complement strand
ATAATTTTTTACGCGTAATAAGTTTGCACTTCCTTGCTGTGGCCATGGACCCAGCTGTCAACCTCTTCACGTACAGTACTCTTCCGATGGAAGTCGTTCCTTGACCACATTGACCATGCCATGCTGAGAGGACCAAGGCGATGGACGATGGTGAGGCCTAGGAAGGGGACACCGCAGAGCCAGGGAAGACGGGGCAGTGGATGCCCACGCGGAGAGGAGTATGAGGGTTGACTGGTTCGGCTGCGGTGTGAGGCTGTCGTCACCGTAAAATAACAGGGGTTGTGGGTGAGTAGAGGGATGGCCTGGCCAGAGGTTGGAGCAGGGTGGGGCGGTGAGGCATGCGCGGGAGCAGAGCCGGCCACCGGAGGCAGGAGCAGGTGGCACGACCGGCGCTGATTTGGGCGGCTGGAGCAAGAAGAGCAGAGGTTGAAGAAGCACTACAGCCGTTGGATGGACATCGTACGATCACTGGAGCTAGAATCGTTCATATTGACTAAATTGACAAAGTCCTCCGTCCGCGTCAACTTAGTAGGCCCACAAGTCAGCCTCCCACTATGGTGGGTCCCAACTAGCAGGAGGAGTATTCGTTTTTTTGTGCGTAATAAGGAGGCACTTCCTTGCGTGCGAAGATATAGCTGGTGGGTCCGAGCTGTCAGCGAGGGGAAGGTTTTTTCAGGAAATATAGAGGCCCTTCCGGTGGGTCCCAGCTATCAGGTAGAGGAATCATTATTTTGCGTGTAATAAGGAGGCATTTCCTTGCGTGCGGCCATGGACCCAGCTTTCAGCCTCTCCATGTACAGTCCACTTCCGATGGATGTCGTTCATTGACCACGTTGACCATGCCGCGACAAGAGCACCAGGGCAGTGGATGACGGTGACGCCTAGGAAGGGAATGACATGGAGCTAGGGACGACTCGACAATTTTTTCACACGCGGAGGGGAGTACGAGGGTTTACTGGTTTGTCTGCCGTCGCCGGAGAACAACATCAGGTATGGGTGAGTAGAGAGATGGCTAGGCCAGTGATGGCAGTACGGTGGGCCGGTGAGGCCTGCGCGGCAGCACAGTCGGCCACGGGAGGAGTGAGCAGGAAGTCCCGTCGACGCTTGTTTGAGCGGCTGGAGCAGGAATAGCAGAGATTGAAGAAGCACGACGGCCGTTGGATGGACATCCAACTATCACTTCTCGTGTGTGTTGACTAAGTTGACACGGCGTTGCGTGTGCGTCAACCTTTTTTATGGAAGCGTATGCGCCAACCTATAGTAGGCGCACAAGTCAGCCTCAAATGTGTGGAAAACAGCATACAACCCATCTGTCGTGATTTCTAATAATTTACAACCCATTTGCTAATTCTTAAGGATTTTTTTGGAACCCATCTTCTTTTTGTTAGCATTACAACCCATATTGTGGCCCCGGTAAAAAAATCATACAAAATTTTGCATATTTCAGTGCCATCAACTATTTTTAATCCCGAAATTTTGAATCACATTCAAACTAATTTAAAATTAAATTTATATAAATATAAAATCCAAATAATTGTCCACGCATAAAAATCAATGGAATTTGAAATCTGGAAATGAAAAAAATGAAACTAATTCCCGGTTTGATGTGTTTTAAAAATGTACAACCCATTCCCCATTACTGGTAGCCCATTTTCTGGGCAAGCCGAATGAAACTCTCCTCGTCTTGAAAGATTTGCAGCCTAGCAGGGCTGACAAAGCAAGGAGGCCTCGGTTGGGTATTTCTTTGAAAGAGAAGAACTGAGCTAGCCATTTTCAGCAAGAAAAAAACACAACTAGGCTCTTGATGTGGTAAACATAAATAAAACCCTGGCTAGATGGGCCACAGCCCCCGCACAGCCCCGTAATTACCCTGATCCATCTGTAAAACTAGTATAAATAACAACTGTTTGTTCCTCAAAGTAAATAACAACTGGGCGACCTGCTGGTCCCTGGTGTCAGCCGCATGTTGTGTAATTCTCTCGTTTATTGACTACGTTGACAATGGCATGGGCCCCAGATGTCAAACCGTTAGGAGGAACCATTTTTTTGGGCTTGTAATAATGAGGCACTTGCTTGCGTACTACCATGACCCTGGTGGGTCCCTACTGTCATCCTCTCCATGTATAGTCATCTCCTTGTTCCTCTCGGTTGTTGACGATGTTCACAACGCAAGAGGGCGGCACACCATGCACGGCGAGCGAACCAAGGCGGAGGACGACGGCGAGCCCTCGGATGGAACGAACGGGAGCCGTGGAAGATGCACCGGTCCAGTCACAGGCGGAGGGGAGTAAGAGGGTTAACTCGTTTGGGTGTGGGTGCGTGTTGGGGCTGACGTCGCCGGAGAATAACATGACATGTGGGGGAATAGAGGGACTTACTGGCCAACGTTGGAGGGTACGGTAGGGTGGTGGAGGCGCAACCAGCCATGGGAGGCGGGAGCAGGCGGAACCTACGGGGTGGTTTGATTTGGGCAGCTAGAGGAAGAAGACAAGAGATAGAAGATACACGATAGATGTTGGATGTCAATCCAATGGCTGGTAGACAGAATCGTTTGTTGACTACCTAGTAAGTCGACGCCACCTTGGGTAGCCTTTATCCTCGTGGGTCCCAAATGTCTGAATCCAAATCTGTCACGGTCATGCAGCCTTTCTTATGAAAATTTACAACCCATTTGGTGTGCTAGTTCAAAATAAGTTTGTGGGTGCTGGTGGAGGCTAATTACTTGGGTTCTGTAATGCACAGTGAGCTCAAGCAGCCAGTGAGAGTGATGTTATTTACCTTGGCTAGGATTTGTTACAATATTTAACTCTTAATTAAACAAATGGCAAGCCATTTGCCTTATTTTAACGAAAATATGACAGTCACAGCCGAGTTGAAAAGGGCAATAACATCTAACTCCAGCTTACAAACTATACAAAAGCACGAGGGTTAATTGTTCATCAGGTTTAGACAAAACCCAGATTGAAAACGGTAACAACATCTAACTCCGACACTGTTTTTGGCAGTCAGTCAAATGGATCAGTCAGGTCCATAGAATGAACATCCTGGGTCGTAAAATTTACTGGATTATGACCACAAGTTGTTGTAAATAGATGCTGGCACGTTCAGAAGCTCTTTTGTCCACCTGAAACTCCTTTTTTTGCTCTTCGACGTACCCATCCATCAAAACCATGTTGTTGATGAACTTAAGCCTGATGGACAATAGTAACCCCGCATTCAGCAGGAAGAACGTGGAAAATCTAGTGTTTGCATGGTTGGCTACACATCGTTCCAACGTTATTGTCTTCAATCGAATGTCATGAGAAGTGAGAAAATCCCGGTGCTTACGAATCCACCGATTGGTTATAACTTTCTTACCCTGTCCTTTTGCCTAAATAGACATGAAGATTGAAAATAGTTAAGGTCTAAAAAAAGAGTGTCAGAAAGAGCAACAGCTGAACGATTAATTCTAGTACACTATATGCAGGCTTCCAATGTGCGTGAAATTATCACCTTTATATACAACTTCCCCAGACATGGAAAGCATTGCAGCAAGCCAATAATCTTGTTCAGATCAAAACTATTCATTTGGATATATAAGATCTTGACAAAATCCAGCACCATTGATAGGCTATCCATGGAGAAACTCTTCATTGAGCATAGAACATAATATTAGTACAAAATGTGTACTCCAAGATGATATAAAACTTATGCCCAGAAATTTAAAATGCAGCTTATGGTTACAAGTGTAGATGATAATATGCAGTACTTGAATAACTGTGGAGCCAAACACCATCTTGAAATGAGCGCAGAGATGATGTATTACACCTAACGTCTCCAGTTTAAGCGCAGAGACGACGGTTATTTGCGACGGTGAATAACTAGAATCAAAAATCAACCTTTGAAGTGAAGGGGCATCTTGGATGATGAGTTGCCTTCCGTCAAAAGAAAAATTCCAATTCTTACAAGGTTAGGCGACTTTATTTGGAGACAACCGATTCTAACTGTGAAAACAAGCATCTTGGATTTCAGCCAGGCGTCCACCGTGCAGGGCATGGTATGCTTGCTCAGGTAGCATGAAGGGATGCAGAGGCTTTGAATGGAGCCCTGGTCGGAGGAGATGATGGCTTTGGGGAGTTCAAAATCATTAAATACAGATAGCTGACGACAGTCGAGATTAAGGGGTGTGGCGTGCCATAGAGGGTGCCACTGAATTGAGAGGACTTGGGTGCGGCAGCAACCCTTGGTGGGGATAAGTGAGATGATCTCCCCAAGGATGGCATCCAGGAGATCGCTGATGCGGTCCACCTGAGATTCTACGGGTACCTGGGATCCGGTGGGGGCGGGCTCGCCGCTTCTCCCCGCGCTGCCGAGTGCGGGATCTATAACAGGCGTCACCGCTGGCGGGAGCCTCATCTTCTTGGCGCTGGGGTCAGCCGACTCCATTTTCCTCGAGGGCATCATGTCGACCTCACGAATTTGAACAGAGTAACGAATGACGAGCCTAGTTGTAGTGCGAGTGAAGAAGAAGGGGAGCTGGGGTTTTTCTATAGTAGTGAGGAAGAAGGGGGGCTGGGGTTTTCTATAGGAGTGAGGTGAGGAATTTGGGGGTACGATTGGAGCGAGCTTGACGTGAGGTGGTGGGAGTGAGGAGGAACAAGAGCACCCAGGTTTTTTGGGGGGCGGTGTGCTAGGTAGTGCCTCTCATTAAGTAAGTATATGGGCTTTTGAATTGATTTTATTATTTACTAGGGTGGATGGGCTGTTTTGTCTTGGGTCCATAGAAACAATTACTACTAGTACAATGGAGGCACTCTACAGCTACCCAGAAAATAATTACTACTACTACAGTGGATACACTACCGCTTTTGGCTCCTCTGAGGTCATCAAAATGGCTCCCTCTACGGAATGTCATTTTACTTTTGTTCACCGACATGCGGGTTATGCAGCACGTGGGCCCAAATGCCATCCACCAAATTAGAAGGTAGTATGCAGGCAGAGAGTCACCCTGGTCGTAGCTTGGCAGTAATGAGCCGTCATATCACAAAACCCACCTCCTCGCGGTCTATGTTTGACAAACGAAGCAACCATCATTTCACTCTTCGTTGAATCCCCTTCTCCCTCACCGTCTTCAAGAAAGCCAACACTCGCATCTGCCACTGTTCTTCTCTCCCAACGAAGGGAAGGTAAGCAGATCCATGATGTTGGTATATTTTCATTTAAAAAAAAGAACTTTTGCAAAGCAGTAACCGATCCTCACTCTCTTTTTTCTTTCATTGTCATTGCGATTGTGTTTTCCTTTTAGTTGTCTCCTAGTATTCGCCAGTTTCATGATGGACCAAAGAGAACTAGGCAAAGATCTGACGATGTTGGACCAGACGCGGGATGTTGATCCCCACGAGATAGAAAGCTCCAAGAAGATGGAGGAAGCCACCGAGTCGACCCCGAATACGCTCACGGCCACTACTGAGATGGTCAATGCCCCGTTTGAGGTTACAGCCCCCGTGGCCCTGCAGGAGCAGTTTTCCCCTTTCAAGGATGTGTCCCCCCGCTGAGCTGCCCAAGGTGATTTTCTTCTTTTCCGATCTCAATTGTGGTTTTTCATCAAAGTATGCGGTGGTAAATAATGCAAAAGTTTATTAGCTTCGATGCCATGCTACCTTCCCTGTCATGCATCTTTTGACTCTATATAGTGGTTTAAATAACTTGTGTTTCTCATATTGGAAAGTAATTCAAAGTTTGTTTCTATTTCAATTAGAGCCCTGATGCAGACAAGGATTGTGTGGTTGTACTTGTCACTTGCTATGAGGCAGATGACCTGAATATACGCACTAGGAAAATAGAGTTCTAAGGCTGTTGGATCCTAGAAGCCATTTGCACTTATACAAATGTCGAGATGTATTCCAGCCTCACTGTTGTCAGGCCTGTTGTCCAGGGTGTACTGAAGCACAAGAAATTCAAAACTACTCCTTCGTTTGTGAGGCATACTATTCTTGTCAAGCTTACGCAGGAAGATGACGTGGCATGCCTCCACAAACAAGTTTATGAGTGGCAAGGCCACAAGGTTATCTCTAGGAAGGTTCACAAGATTGAGTTGCTGCCGGACGTCCTCGAGTATGTTCATGGCAAGGTCCGTCTTGTGTCCATCCCAAATTAGATCAAGGCATGAAATAGTTGCCACAACTAGTGTTTAATAGTAGTTTGGATTGTGTCTAATTATCCGAACCTTGCCTATTATCGAGCCCTCTGGGGCTAGTACTCTGTTCGAATATGTCTATGGGAACTGCTCCTACTTTTGTGTGCCCGTGACTCATGTGCGAACCATCCTAATTGTTGCTGAAACAGATGCGTCCTCACTAGTTTTTTCATGAATATGGCATCGTAAGACATAAGTTGTCATGATTTATCATACGAGCAGTGTGTTCTTGATGAAACAGAGGACTCGTTCGAGAACTGTGCGCCGATGTATACATAGGGTACGTAAGGCTGGTTAAGTACTTGTAAACACTGTTGGTGCTACCCCACTTGTAAGCAATTGTGCAAAACACAACACATTGGCTCAGCTTGCTAACACTAGAGAAGTCGGGTATCGACCAGCTAACAATCAGTAATCTGATGTCTAACATATAAGAAACTACGTATCTTGTTACAGTGGTTCATGTAGTTAACTGAGGCCACAATGTAAATTCCAAATGTTCACACGCTAGTCCAGCATTCATGTGGAACATTCACATTAAACTCAGCTTCATAAAATACTTGAAAAGCATAAGTTAAGAAATTTTATACATCTCAATGATTTCTAGAACATAACAAACATATACTAGTTCACAGCAAAAGACAAAGTTGTGAGAAGGTTTACAAATCAGGAAAAATCAAGCAAGGCTTATCTGAGCAAAGGGCCTCCCTAGGCAGGCTTTAATTTCCTAGAGTTCACTCTGGTTTTTCTTGTTGCCACCATCCAGTGTTAGGTTTTCTCATTCTAGAATAGCCAATTATAATTGTGTTCTCAGTGGGAATGCTGAACTGAACCATGTAGTGTACTGACCATCTGAACTTCTTGTGCAGTTCCACTAAATTTAAGCACCGCTATTTGCAGAAATAAGTAGACCACAATGCCTCTTGTCCACGCACCTGTCCCAAAAACCTCCGTGCAGCCGTGCTAGCTAGTCCTCGTCCATGGATGAACCGGGAGAAAGTGCATTCCCTGCTAGGATGCAATTGTTTTCGCTCGTCCCTACACTGCAATCAGGAAGTAAAACGTATGAATCAGCTTCTTTTAGATTGTGTTGGTCATTCTACCTAGTTACTACCAATGTAGGAATACCTGGAAGACAGGTGGTTAGACGACAGCAGCGAGGAATAGCCATCTCATTTTGCACAGTTGTACTAAAACTGAGGTGTGTACTTTGATTGCGCAGATAGAAACGATACGAAGACAGACATCCCTGTTTGTGCAAATATGAAATATGGTTATTTAAAAAGTGAAAATTATTTGCAGTGGCATATGATTAACATCAACATCTACTGTGTTATAATTGGCACTACATTGAAAGTATGAAAGTTCCCTTAAGTAGCATCACATCACATCAATACTGCCACTACATTAACATGCAGAACAATAGCATTAGTATTACTGTCATGAGAGTAGCACATGGTCAGTAAATGTGCAATCAAATTTGTGCAGATCCACTGGGATGAAGCAATGTTAGCGGTGTGAGATTTTAGTATAACTGCAAACACACAATTCATGGGAAATAAATCAAGATGGAAGCACTTCATAAAATGGTGGTGGCATTGCTTCAATTTATTGACGGCACTAGACCATTACTTAATAGTGACATTAGGTGGCATTGCTTAATGCTTCATGTGATTTTACGTTTACGGTAGCGATATGGGCGTAGGGATAACAAGGGCATAAAGTGGTGAGGCAGATGTGGTTGCCGAGAGTGGCAAACACTCAGTCAGCATGTCTGCATTTGTCCCATTTTTATCTCCTCGGCGACATTTTCCTATGTGAGCACAGAAAATCTAGACCTATTCGTTCTCATTTGCGTTGTCCCCCAACACCCCTCACTTTCTTTCCATTTTCCACAAAGAGACCGGTTGGGCAGAGCAAGGCATGTTTCGAAGGAATATATACCTGAGGGTCATCGGCAGGTGGCAAAGACGGCGTTGGAGGCCGCATCTTGGCCACAATACTGCAGGGAGAAAGAAGGGGTCGGAGGCCCTCCCGAGCCGACGCTGTCTCGGAGAGAAAGGCACGACCGCCGATCGGGACGCGCAGGCAGCTGTTGGTCTCCTCCCTCGCCACCGACGACCGCGTGAACGATGTACCTACACCCCTGGCCCGATCGAGGTGGTCCGGCCGGATTTGTGACCAGCCATGAGCAGAGAGAGGGTGGCCATCTATGTCTTGCTTAGATCGGGAGAGCATGAGAGAGTGAAAGAGAGGAACCCTAGTAAAGCAAGTGCCGAGGCTCCTACTTATATATATAGTGGAGTGATTTTGTTGTACCAGCCATTATTAAATTGAAATCGAGCGAACCACTATTTTCATTTAAAGTTCAAGTAAAAATAAAACTCGATCAATCAACGTGCCACCGCGTCCTGGACGCACAATACTGTATCATTCACGTGCGGTCCCCGACCCTCCATCAAGTTGAAAACTAGACTACTCAAAATGTCAATTGGGATGCCTCTTTGTAAACAAATGCGCTGCTAGCTTCAAAAAGAATGCACTCCTATGTGTACTGGCGAGTGGGTGTGAGAGAACTAGTGCATGCGTGCACCACTTCTCTTCATGAGAGTACAGTATACTATGCCCAAAGAACGTTCGCCCCAAGATTAATAGTATAAGTGTGTGACGTGTGAGTTAAAATAAAAGCTGTGCGACGTCTTCTATTTTTTAGAAGTTCTGAGGGTAGGGTGTGAATAGCACATATGTTTGTGAAGTCTACCTACAGATAGACTGTGGGTGCGAGAGGACTCGGGAGAGTCGTGACTCGTAAGGATGCGTGTGTGCGTGAGAGCGAGGGGCACATATAAATGCAATGCATGTGTCCATAAATCATATCTGACAAACGTTCGCCATAAGACGTTTCCTAACGAACGCCGTAAGGACCGTTAGATCAGCATTCGACAGTGTTAGTTTTGCCATGTCATTTAACAGAACAGACACTCCTCCGACACATAAATCTTCCACGTGAGTGTTAGCAACTGTCGTATGCTCCTCCCTCCGTTCCAAAATGTAGTGCATATAGCTTTATTGAAAATTCAAACCTCGCAAACTTTTAGCGAGTTTTAGTATACCAAAATGCACATATACCCAGTATATATATCATTTCATTCATCTTCGAGAGGTAACAATAAAGATGGAGGGGGGGTGTACGAAGAAAGACTGTCATATGACCTGTAGGAATTTCAACCACCCTTTGGTCTGGAGGAATATCATAGGAACTCTATATGATATGATTTTTATAGGATTTTTTCCTTTAGAGCCAATTGGTTCATAGGAATATATTCATATACTCCACATTTCAAAGGAAAATAAACATGATATAATTTTTATAGCTTTAGAGCCACTTGGTTCATATGAATGGATTCCTATACTCCCAAAATTTCAAAGGAAAATAAACATTAGCGTATTTCAATACAAAAGTTCCTATGATGTGAACCAAATGACAACTCTTTTCAAATCCCTCCTCATAGGAATTGAGATACATGTCATCTCTAGATTCATTAGAAAACTTCCTATGATGTGAACCAAATGACATATCTTTTCCAATCCCTACTCATAGGAATTGAGAGACATGTCATCTCTTTCCCTACAACTTCCATGTATACGTCTTCTCTATTCCTTAATAGCTAGTACAACCCACTAGTAGCTTTTTTCATGGACATGCATGCAAGTCATAAATCACATTGTTTTTGTATTCTATGCATGCAAGCACCACATCATCAATTCATGCATGTTACTCATAAGTTATTTCTTGCATTAGATTTTGTATTGACAATGTATGTGTTGGTCACGTGCACACATATGTAGTTCACATTCACATTATTGTTAGAAATGTCCTTCTTTTAACTGTAATTCATTTTTCTATTTGTATTAAATATTCATTTTAAGCAGACATTCACTTCTCATTAGTTATAGATGTTTTTGGAGGAACTTTTATGCATTATTTTGAGTAGCAAATTTCACGCGGCTACGGGTATATCGAAATGCGGGGCCCATGCATCATTTCTTTTCGGTCGAACCTACGTCCACAATTTTTTTACTACGTATATCTCCACTGGTCCCCGAAACCAAAATGTTGCCTCGTTCCCATAAAACCAAGCGGCCCACCCATGTTAAGGTGTCAACTCGAACTCAATCCCTTTCCCGTTTACTATGCCATGGCCCCGCACGCCGTAGTACTCCTACAAACCCTACCCGCAGCATGCATCATCAGTTTTCTTCAAGAGAACGAGCGAGAAGTGGATTTGTAGTGGAGGCTCCTACCATAGGGTGCCATAGGTAGCTGCCGCATGCATCATTGGTTTTCTCTTTTCTTTATGCTCTTGCACCCTACAGTAAAATGATGGTTGCTTCGCCGTCCAGCTTAATGCGGGAAAGGTGGGGGTTTGTGATTTGACACCTCGTCGCTCATTTACTACTACTGCGGCGCTACGACTGGGGTGCCTCCAAGTACAACCGCTGCTCCAAACTATAATTTGGTGCATTGCACGTGGAACAAGATGATGGATGAGCCACATGTCGTCCAAAGGGTCCTGTTAAGTGTGTCGCCATTTTGTGTGCGGACACCCTACTTGAGTTGCTACGCCAACACGACAGGAGCAACCTACGACTTGGTTTTGCACCTTGGTGAATCTTGACTATATTGATCTAAAAGGATACTACTCCCTCCGTCTCGGTTTATAGGGCGTGCATGTAGTTCTAGGTCATCCATTTGACTAACTAAATATGAGTTACTATGTTACAAAAAGTATATCGTTGGATTCTTAAGTGGATGTAGTTTCTAAATATATATTTTTCATCACATAGTACTATATAGCTATTTAAATTCTCAAGCTAGAATGACGTGCATGCCCTATAAACCGAGATGGAGGAAGTAGTAAAAATGAGGTGATTTTACCGAGCGGTGGGCGGGGGAGCATGGCCTGTCATGCAGTCCCACGTGTCATGATGTACCAAGGCGATGCGCGTCCCTCTTGAGGCAGAACAATGGCAGAAGCAATACTTAGTTTTCTTGAAGGAAGGAGATGATGGCGAATCAGATTCGGTGAAGTGAGAAATAATGGTTGCTTCATCCATCTGGGAAGGTGCGACATTGTGATTTGACATCTCATTGCTCATTACTACTACTAGGGCGCTACGACTAGGGTGCATCCCCCGTGCTGTTCTGCACTGTTATTGGGTGCATGACACGTCGACCCGATTGCTATATGTCCCACATGTCGGCAAGAGGAAGTACAGAATTCATGAAAGCGAGTGTCTCCACTCTTTTAGTACGACGCAGGAGTATAAGACACAGCATGGTTTTTAATGCTTCACGCAATCCATCGGTACAAACCCGGAATGAAAAAGGCGAGGGCGGGTCTTCTCCCGCGCGGCAGGTAGGGAGTTTGGCTTAGTCTGTTCGAGGCAACAAGGTTGGAAGGGAAACAAGCAAATAAAGGTTGAGCGACTTAGTTTTAGGAAAATCTGATTTTACAGAGTACGTACCCACTATGGAGGTAGTACTACTTACAACTCCCTCCTTTCCAGTTTATAGGGCTCATCTAAAAAAATTCGTTTGGATTTTGAGGTGCATTTGTTGGGCAACGCGGTAATTTCAAAAAAAATCCTACGATCACGCAAGATCTATCTAGGTGATGCATAGCAACGAGAGGGGACAGTGTTGTCTACATACCATCGTAGACAGAAAGCGGAAGCGTTTCAATAACGCGGTTGATGTAGTCGAACTTCTTCGCGATCCAACCGATCAAGTACCAAACGTATAGCACCTCCACATTCAGCACACGTTCAGCTCAATTACGTCCCTCATACTCTTGATACAATTGAGGCCGAGGGAGAGTTCCGGTAGCACGATGGCGTGGCGGCGGTGATGAGGAAGTTACCGGCGTAGGGCTTCGCCTAAGCACTACGACGATATGACCGAGGTGTGTAACTGTGGAGGGGGGCACCGTACACGGCTAAGAAAAATCTTGGAGTGCCTTTGGGGTGTCCTCTGCCCACATATATAAAGGAGGGAGGAAGAGGAGGCCTACCTAGAGGGGGCGTGCCAAAGGGGGAAGTCCTACTTGGACTCTCGGTCCAAGTAGGATTTGCCCCCCCCCCTTTCCTATTCCAACTGGGAGAAGGAAGGGAAGGAGGAAGAGGGGAGAAGGAAGGAGGGGGGCGCCGCCCCCTCCTAGTCCAATTCGGATCAGCCCATGGGGGGGCACCCCTTGAGGCCCTTCTCTCCTTTCCCGTATGGCCCATGAAGGCCCACTACTTCCCCCGGCGTATTCGCGTAACTCTCCGGTACTCCGAAAAATACCCGACTCACTCGGAACCTTTCCGATGTCCCAATATAGCCTTACAATATATCGATCTTTACCTCTCGACCATTTCGAGACTCCTCGTCATGTCCGTGATCTCATCTGGGACTCCAAACAAGCTTTGGTCATCAAATCACATAAACTCATAATACAAATCGTCATCGAACGTTAAACATGCGGACCCTATGGGTTCGAGAACTATGTAGACATGACCGATACATATCTCCGGTCAATAACCAATAGCGGAACCTGGATGCTCATATTTGCTCCCACATATTCTATGAAGATCTTTATCGATCAGACCACATAACAACATACGTATTCCCTTTGTCATTGGTATGTTACTTGCCCGAGATTTGATCGTCGGTATCATCATACCTAGTTCAATATCGTTACCAGAAAGTCTCTTTACTTGTTTCGTAATGCATCATCCCGCAACTAACTCATTAGTCACATTGCTTCCAAGACTTACAGTGATGTGCATTACCCAGAGGGCCCAGAGATAATTCTCCGATACATGGAGTGACAAATCCTAATCTCGATCTATGCCGACCCAACAAACACCTCCAGAGACACCTGTAGAGCAGTTACGTTGTGACGTTTGATAGGACACAAGTTGTTCCTCCAGTATTAGGGAGTTGCATAATCTCATAGTCTGAGGAACATGTATAAGTCATGAACAAAGCAGTAGCAATGAAACTGTAACGATCATAATGCTAAGCCAATGAATGGGTCTTGTCCATCACACCATTCTCCTAATGATGTGATCACGTTCATCAAATGACAACACATGTCTATGGTTTAGGAAACATAACCATCTTTGATTAATGAGCTAGTCAAGTAGAGGGATACTAGGGACACTATGTTTTGTCTATGTATTCACATGTACTAATTTTCCAGTTAATACAATTCTAGCATGAATAATAAACATTTATCATGAAATAAGGAAATAAATAATAACTTTATTATTGCCTCTAGGGCATATTTCCTTCAGTCTCCCACTTGCACTAGAGTCAGTTATCTAGTTCACATCACCATGTGATTTAACATCAATAGTTCACATCTGTATGTGATTAACACCCATAGTCCGCATCGCCATGTGACCAACAACCAAGGGTTTACTAGAGTCAATAATCTAGTTCACATTGCTATCTGATTAACATCCAAATATTACTAAGGTGTGATCATGTTTTGCTTATGAGAGAAGTTTAGTCAACGGGTCTGTCACATTCAGAGCCGTATGTATTTTGCAAATATTCTATGTCTACAATGCTCTGCATGGAGCTACTCTAGCTAATTGCTCCCACTTTCAATATGTATCCAAATTGAGACTTAGAGTCACCTGGATCGATGTAAAAGCTTACACCGACGTAACTCTTTACGACAAACTCTTTATCAACTCCATAACCAAGAAATATTTCCTTAGTCCTCACTAAGGATAATTTTGACCGTTGTCCAGTGATCTACTCTTAGATCACTATTGTACCCCTTTGCCAAACTCATGACAAGGTGCACAATAGGTCTTGTACATAGCCTAGCATACTTTATAGAACCTATGACTGAAGCATAAGGAATGACTTTTCATTCTCTTTCTATCTTCTGCCGTGGTCGGGCTTTGAGTCTTACTCAATTTACACCTTGTAATACAGACAAGAACTCCTTCTTTGACTGATCCATTTTGAACTCTTTCAAAAACTTGTCAAGGTATGTATTCATTGAAAAATTTTATCAAGCGTCTTGACCTATCTCTATAGATCTTGATGCCCAATATATAAGCAACTTCACCGAGATCTTTCTTTGAAAAACTCCTTTGAAACTCTCCTTTATGCTTTCCAGAAAATTCTACATCATTTCCGATCAATAATATGTCATTCACATATACTTATCAGAAAGGCTATAGTGCTCCCACTCACTTTCTTGTAAATACAGGCTTCACCAAAAGTCTGTATAAACCATATGCTTTGATCACACTATCAAAGTGTTTATTCCAACTCCGAGAGGCTTGCACCAGTCCATAAATGGATCGCTGGAGCTTGCACACTTTGTTAGCACCCTTTGGATCGACAAAACCTTCTGGTTGCATCATATACAACTCTTCTTCCAGAAATCCATTCAGAAATGCAGTTTTCACATCCATCTGTCAAATTTCATAATCATAAAATGTGGCAATTGCTAACATGATTCGGACAGACTTAAGCATCGCTACAGTTGAGAAAATCTCATTGTAGTCAACACCTAGAACTTATCGAAAATCTTTTTGCGACAAGTCGAGCTTTGTAGATAGTAACACTACTATCAGTGTCCATCTTCCTCTTGAAGATCCATTTATTTAACATGGCTTTCCGATCATCGGGCAAGTCCGCCAAAGTCTACACTTTGTTCTCATACATGGATCCCATCTTAGATTTCATGGCCTCAAGCCATTTAGCAAAATCTAGGCTCATCATCGCTTCCTTATAGTTTGTAGGTTCATCATGGTCTAGTAACTTGACTTCCAGAATAGGATTACCGTACCACTCTAGTGCGGACCATACTCTAGAAGACCTATGAGGTTCTGTAATAACTTGATCTGAAGTTTCATGATCATCATCATTAGCTTCCTCACTAATTCGTGTAAAAATCACTGGAACTGATTTCTGTGATGAACTACTTTCCAATTCGGGAGAAGGTACAATTACCTCATCAAGCTCTACTTTCCTCCCACTCACTTCTTTCGAGAGAAACTCCTTCTCTAGAAAGGATCCATTCTTAGCAACGAATATCTAGCCTTCAGATCTGTGATAGAAGGTGTACCCAACAGTTTCCTTTGGGTATCCTATGAATATGCACTTCTTCAATTTGGGTTCGAGCTTATCAGGTTGAAGCTTTTTCACATAAGCATCGCAACCCCAAACTTTAAGAAACAACAACTTTGGTTTCTTGCCAAACCACAGTTCATAAGGCATCGTCTCAACGGATTTTGATGGTGCCATGTTTAACGTGAATGTAACTGTCTCTAATGCATAACCCCAAAACGATAGTGGTAAATCGGTAAGATACATCATAGATCGCACCATATCCAATAAAGTGCGCTCATGATGTTCAGACACACCCTTACGCTGCAGTGTTCCAGGTGGCGTGAGCTGTGAAACTATTCCACATTGTTTTAAATGATGGCCAAACTCGTAACTTAAATATTCTCCTCCATGATCAGATCGTAGAAACTTTATTTTCTTGTTATGATGATTCTCCGCTTCACTCTGAAATTCTTTGAACTTTTCAAATGTTTCAGACTTGTGTTTCATTAAGTAGATATACCCATATCTGCTCAAATCATCTGTGAAGGATAGAAAATAATGATACTCACCACGAGCATCAATACTTATTTGACCGCATACATCGGTATGTATTATTTCCAATAAGTAACTATCTCATTCCATTGTTCCAGAGAATGGAATTTTAGTCATCTTGCCCATAAGGCACAGTTCGCACCTATCAAATTATTCATAATCAAGTGATTCCAGAAGTCCATCTTTATGGAGTTTCTTCATGCGCTTTACACCGATATGACCCAGACGGCAGTGCCACAAATAAGTTGCACTATCATTATCAACTTTGCATCTTTTGGCATCAGTGCTATGTCTATTATTACGATCGAGATTCAGTATGACCATAGAAGGTTTTATTCATGCAAACAGAATAACAATTATCCTCTGTCTTAAATGAGTAATCGTATTGCAATAAACATGATCTAATCATATTCATGCTCAACACAAACACCAAATAACATTTATTTAGGTTCAACACTAATCCCGAAAGTATAGGGGGTGTGCGATGATGATCATATCAATCTTGGAACTACTTCCAACACACATCGTCACTTCACCCTTAACTAGTCTCTATTTATTCTATAACTCCTATTTCGAGTTACTAACCTTAGCAACCGAACAAGTATCAAATACCCAGGGGTTACTATGAACACTAGTAAAGTACACATTAATAATCTGTATATCAAATATACCTTTGTTCACTTTACCATCCTTCTTGTCCACCAAGTATTTGGGGTAGTTCCGCTTCTAGTGACCATTTCCTTTGCAGTAAAAGCACTTAGTTTCAGGCTTGGGTCCAGCTTTGGGCTTCTTCACGGGAGTAGCAACTTGCTTGCTATTCTTCTTGAAGTTCCCTTTCTTCCCTTTGCCCTTTTCTTGAAACTAGTGGTCTTGTCAATCATCAACACTTGATGTTCTTTCTTGATTTCTACCTTCGTCGATTTCAGCATCACGAAGAGCTCGGGAATCATTTTCGTCATCCCTTTCATACTATAGTTAATCATGAAGTTCTAGTAACTTGGTGATGGTGACTAGAGAACTCTGTCAATCACTATATTATTTGGAAGATTAACTCCCACTTGATTCAAGTGATTGTAGTACCCAGACATTCTGAGTACATGCTGACTAGCTGAGTAATTATCCTCCATCTTTTAGGCAAAGTACTTGTTAGAGGTCTCATACCTCTTGACACGGGCATGAGTCTGAAATACCAATTTCAGCTCTTGGAACATCTCATATGCTCCGTGACGTTTCAAAAACGTTTTTGAAGTCCCAGTTCTAAGCCGTAAAGCATGGTGCACTAAACAATTAAGTAGTCATCATATTGAGCTAGCCAAACATTCATAACATTTGCATCTGCTCCTGCAATAGGTCTGTCACCTAGCGGTGGCTCAAGGACATAATTCTTCTGTGCAGCAATGAGGATAAAACTCATATCACGGACCCAGTCCGCATCATTGCTACTAACCTCTTTCAACTTAGATTTATCTAGGAACACATAAAAAACATAGGGAAGCTACAACGTGAGCTATTGGTCTACAACATAATTTGCAAAATACTATTAGGACTAAGTTCATGATAAATTAAAGTTCAATTATTCATATTACTTCAGAACTCCAACTTAGATAAGACATCCCTCTAGTCATCTAAATGATCACGTGATCCAAATCAACTAAACCATGTCCAATCATCACGTGAGATGGAGTAGTTTTTAATGATGAACATCACTATGTTGATCATATCTACTATATGATTCACGCTCGACCTTTCGATCTTAGTGTTCCGAGGCCATATCTACATATGCTAGGCTCGTCAAGTTTAACCTGAGTATTATGCGTGTGCAAAAACTGGCTTGCACCCGTTGTATTTGAACGTAGAGCTTATCACACCTGATCATCACATGGTGTCTCGGCATGACGAACTGTCGCAACGGTGCATACTCAGGGAGAACACTTATACCTTGAAATTTAGTGAGGGAACATCTTATAATGCTACCGCCGTACTAAGCAAAATAAGATGCATAATAAGATAAACATCACACACAATTAAAATATGTGACATGATATGGCCATCATCATCTTGTGCTCATGATCTCCATCACCGAAGCATCGTCATGATCTCCATCGTCACCGGCGTGACACCTTGATCTCCATTGTAGCATCATTGTCGTCTCGCCAACTATTGTTATTATGACAATCGCTACCGCTTAGTGATAAAGTAAAACAATTACATGGCGATTGCATTGCATACAATAAAGCGACAACCATATGGCTCCTGCCAGTTGCCGATAACTTTGTTACAAAACATGATCATCTCATACAACAAATTATATCACATCATGCCTTGACCATATCACATCATAGCAAGCCCTGCAAAAATAAGTTATACGTCCTCTACTTTGTTGTTGTAAGTTTTACGTGGATGCTACGGGCTTCTAGCAAGAACCATTCTTACCTACGCATCAAAACCACAACAATTTTTCGTCAAGTGTGTTGTTTTAACCTTAAACAAGGACCGGGCGTAGCCACACTCGATTCAAATAAAGTTGGAGGAACAGACACTCACTAGCCACCTATGTGCGAAGCACGTCGGTAGAACCAGTCTCGCGTAAGCGTACGCGTAATGTCGGTCTGAGCCGCTTCATCCAACAATATCGCCAAATCAAAGTATGACATGCTGGTAAGCAGTATGATTATTATCACCCACAACTCTTTGTGTTCTACTCGTGCATATAACATCTACGCATAGACCTGCCTCAGATGTCCCTCCGGTGGTGCGGCATCCCTGGCTTGGGCGCTGCCTGCTGGCGGCGGATCTGGGTACTCCCAGATTGGATCGGGGATGGAGGCTTTGGAGATGGGAGTGGCTGGTGGCCCTGCGATATGGCGGTGGTGGTGCATCTGGTGGCCAAGCTCCGCCAGTGACTTTGACGTGGAGGTGCCGGCGGCGGCGTGTGCTCAGCCTGGTGGTGGCGGCGGCCGTGCATGGGAGTTGGATTCCTTTGAACAGATCTGGGTGAAAACTTGATGTCGGCTACTGCTAAGGCCGGCGGTGGCGGCGCTATCTGCATCGTTCCCTTCTTGAAGGCATCACTGTGGAGAAGTTCAAGGCCACTCTCTGCTACCTTCGGGGGAAACCTTAGATCGGATGATCGGATGACGGCGGCGCTCTGGTGTCGTTCCCCCCTTGGGGTCGTCCTTCTTGGAGGTACACACATGATTGAGGGACCAGAGGACGGATTCTTTGGTGGAGCGGTGCGTCATCTCACTCATTGATGGCGACGGGTCTCGGCGGCATGGTGCTGTGGTGACTCGGCGTGCGATGCGTGGAGATGGACTCGCGCAGGAGGGTGACGCGGTCTGGCGTCGTGGTGGCGTCGACGGCATCTAGACCGGGCAAGGTAGATGTGGCAGTACAGCTGTGAAGATGGATTGGTGGCAGGTGGCTGCGGCGGCCTCATACCCGGCAGGCGTCCTGGTTGAGGAGTGCGTCGGACCGGTGGGTGACCCATACCCGGCAAGCATCCTGGATGGGACCTCAGGTCTTAGATGTTAGGTTTGGCTGCGAGGTCTGTTTGGTATTAGGCCCAGACTATCAGCATCCCTTCGTCAATTGGATAAGAGTAGCGACAGATGTTGGCTAGACGGTGGCTTTAATCTTACTGTTGTATTACTTTGTAAGGTCTTGTGTGAACAATTAATAAAGTGGCTGCATGCATCGTCTAGATGCAGAGGCCGAGGGTCTTCCTCCTTTTCTAAAAAACCACCATCTCCACCCACCATTACTAAAATTTTCAGCAGTCGTGGCGTATCCTCAAACACAACCATCCCCCCTCCAAAGTCCCCCCACCCGCCCCCTCCCCTCCCCCTCAAACTCTAGCTCACGGCTGCTGCTGGTGCCGCCGCCAACCCATGTCAGCATGCCCATTCCTCCTAGCTTAGATAATAAAGTTCAGGTTACCCAGCGATTCCAATACCGTCACCCCACTCCCCTGAGTTTTTATATGAGGCATGCGGTGTCCCTCCCCACCAGATCCACATCCCCTACTCCAGAATGTCACAGACTAAGCTCGACCACGTATCCCAGGGAGCCCGATGAGCGTTCGGCCAAAAAGAGGTTTATCATGGCCTCTCTGGCAGACGTTGGCGAGGTGGCCGCTGTTCGCCCCGACCTGTCGATCCCGGAGCAACACATTGTCGCGGAAGCCGGCGAAGACGTTGACTACGTTGCCATGTCAAAGGCTTCATGTCAGCGCGCTTGCGTATTACTGTATCTTGGGAAAGTTGGCTACGACATCAAGCTCGTCGACAGCGATGGCTTCAGGCGGGCCATGTCATAGGTTACGTGGTCCATCCCCAACCCCTCTGGTTCAACTGCCGTCGATCTCTTTGACGGCCTGACGTTGTTATCCTCCGCCAAGCTGTCAAGGATTTGTGATCCTTATATGCCATCGAGCCCATTTTGTCATTTCTGAAGGACACGTTCTATGGCGGCGGCTTGGGATCCTCAATTGCCAAGTCAGATATCATCGACCACGACCATGAGGAGGGCACCCACAAAGTTCCTCCAAGGTGAAACAGCCCATCAGTGACATCAGAGAGCGCGCCATGGGTCTGTGCTCTTCCAACTGGAAGGATCCCATCCATGAAATGTGAGGAAACATCCTATCAGCAAATCTTACCTTTTCTAGCTTGCCAACTCGTACCCTTTGTTGTAGTAGCATTTGTCGTCTGGTGCTATAACTGTGCCGTGTTTAATTATTTTAGTTATGCAAAAATGTATTGTTCAATAGGGCTATGTGATGTTTGAGTATGAATTGTCCACTTCAGTTTCACGAAGGGCTATATTTGGTTGTTTGTAGTGAGTAGATGCCTTGTTTATCTGTGTTTGGTTGTTAGGTTGGTTGCAGTGAGCATTTTTTCAATTATCCAGTCGATGTCTTGTTTATATGTATTTGGTTCTTAGTTTGGTTGCAGTGAGCATTTGTCCAGTTATCAACCAGATGCCTTGGTTATCTGTATTTGGTTGTTAGGTTGCTTTTTTTAGCATTTGTTCAGTTTTCAAGCAGATGCCTTGTTTATCTGTATTTGCTTGTTAGGTTGGTTGAAGTGAGCATTTGTCCAGTTTTCAAGCATATGCCCTATTTATCTGTATTTGCTTGTTAGGTTGGTTGCAGTGAGACTTTGTCTAGTTTTCAATGGCTATATTTGGTTGTTATACAGATCATTTATGCCTTGTTCATTTCAGCCATTCACAATGTGTTGTTCATTATGTGCAAGTCGGAATTGTGCCACTCGACTGCATCAATACCAGTTTGAACGACTATATTTGGTTCCAGTTATGCCTCATGTAGTTAACACATGCCCTTTATTTCAGTTTTAGACATTTAGCTTGTTAGCTTCTAATATTGACTTGTTGCTTGTAGGTACATATGCCCTTGGCAAGGATCCACGCATCGACCCTTTTGCGTATGGGGCAATGAGATTTCATGAACAAGCATCAAGTGAGGAAACTGATAAGGATTATTAGCAAAAAGATACGAATGGTGGCAAGCAAATTATTTGTTTATGCTCTATCCAACACAACAGTGAGCTATAGGATGGTAACTACAAACTCTGCAGCCTTCTCTTTTTACTGCAATAATGAGTTGTTAGACAACAATGTCTGAATCTTTTTCGTTCGTAGTGGTTCCCAAAGCAGTTCACTCAAGATTACCTCGCAAAGTACATGATTGGTGGACAAGCAATGAAGGTTAAAGTATTTCATCCGGACTACAATGAGCATCGAGAAGTCGTAATGAAGATAGTGAAGGATGGACGGGCAGCCATCACAAGGAGTTGGCCTAGAGTCGTGCGTGCATTACGCATGGAGGAGGGCACAATATGGGCATTCCGCTTCACCTTCTCCAGCAACCAGAATGACTTTCGCCTCTCTCTTTACAGTCTTTAGTACAACTATAGTTCATCATTCTTTACTTGGTGCTTATGTAGTTCTTCAATATATGTACATGTGCATCGAATTATGCATTCGTGGTTGAACCTATATTTGTAATAAACATGGTTGGATATGAAATAGGTGATTGCCTACTATCAAATTCAAAACATGCGATTTTTAAATTAGGGATTAATAAGGGATTAATTAGGGTTAATCAGCGATTACACTGCACACGGTTGGCGAAAGCGAAACGTTGGTGATAGACGTGGAGATCAGACACGTTTCTAGGATCCTCTACGTGTGCGTTCAATCTCCACTGCACACACGACCAGACAAGAAAAAACGTGTGCGATCAATCTCCACTTCACACAGGATTAGCCAGGAAAAAACGTGTGCGATTAACAACAGCATTGCATAGTTCTTTCTAATCAAATGTATGCGATAGTCACCTCATCACATACGCTATGAAATTATAGACTGTTTATGATGTTGTGTGCATCGCAAATGTTTGGTAGTTCTTTGATTAACTGTGTGGGATGTACATATTAATGGAAATGTATTCCTTGGATGGACTATGTGGAATGTACATATGAACGGAAACATTTAGCAGGGACTGACTGTGTGGGATGTACATACGACCGAAAGCAATTTCACATGTATATTTGTATTTTTTAGCACTACTGTACATATAACCATATTTGAGCGCTCACTGGTCGCACACGACCTCAGTTTGCTGAGCGTCTGTGTCAGGAGGGTATATCCCCGATGGTTTCTGGGTCGTGTGGGAAGGACCCCCCCTATCGACCACACTCACTTGGCGAGGGTTCCAAATGTCGTCGCGGAAAGGGGTTAAAAATTGTTTGTATAGCACCGGTGCGTACCAGTGATAGTGTTGCTTGGTTCTCCTACTGGATTGATACCTTGGTTTCACAACCGAGGGAAACACCTACCGTAGTTGTGATGCACCATCCCTTCCTCTTTGGGGAAATACCGACACAGTTTCAAGCGACATCACTCCCGAGGACACATGGGAATTATTATCAAGTTAGTTTTCATCATGCTCATATGATTCACGTTCACTACTTTTATAATTTGTTATGTGGGTGGACCGATGCTTGGGTGTTGTCCTTAGTTGGACAAGCCTCCCACTTATGATTAACCCCTCTCGCAAGCATCCACAACTATGAAAGAACAATTAAGATAAATCTAACCTGAGCATTAAAATGTGGATCCAAATCAGCCCCTTACGAAGTGATGCATAAACTAGGGTTTAAGCTTCTATCACTCTAGCAACCCATCATCTACTTGCTACTTCCCAATGCCTTCCCCTAGGCCCAAATCATGGTGAAGTGTCAGGTAGTCGACGTTCACATAACACCACTAGAGGAAAGACAACATACATTGAAGGAAATATGCCCTAGAGGCAATAATAAAGTTATTATTTATTTCCTTATATCATGATAAATGTTTATTATTCATGCTAGAATTGTATTAACCGGAAACATAATACATGTGTGAATACATAGACAAACATAGTGTCACTAGTATGCCTCTACTTGACTAGCTCATTGATCAAAGATGGTTATGTTTCCTGACCATAGACATTGGTTGTCATTTGATTAACGGGATCACATCATTAGGAGAATGATGTGATTGACTTGACCCATTTCATTAGCTTAGCACTTGATCGTTTAGTATGTTGCTATTGCTTTCTTCATGACTTATACATGTTCCTACAACTATGAGATTATGCAACTCCTGTTTATCGGAGGAACACTTTGTGTGCTACCAAACGTCACAACGTAACTGGGTGATTATAAAGGAGCTCTACAGGTGTCTCCAATGGTACATGTTGAGTTGGCATATTTCGAGATTAGGTTTTGTCACTCCGATTGTCGGAGAGGTATCTCTGGGCCCTCTCATTAATGCACATCACTATAAGCCTTGCAAGCAATGTAGCTAATGAGTTAGTTACGGAATGATACATTACGTAACGAGTAAAGAGACTTGCCGGTAACGAGATTGAACGAGGTATTGAGATACCGAGGATCAAATCTCGGGCAAGTAACATACCGATGACAAAGGGAACAACTTATGGTGTTATGCGGTTTGACCGATAAAGATCTTGGTAGAATATGTAGGAGCCAATATGAGCATCCAGGTTCCGCTATTGGTTATTGACTGGAGACGTGTCTCGGTCATGTCTACATAGTTCTCAAACCCGTAGGGTCCGCACGCTTAAAGTTAGATGACGGTTATATTATGAGTTTATATGTTATGATGTACCGAAGATAGTTCGAAGTCCCGGATATGATCACGAACATGATGAGGAGTCTCTAAATGGTTGAGACATGAAGATTGATATGTTGGACGACTATATTCGGACACTGGAATGGTTCCCGGGGTTATCGGATATATACCGGAGTACCCGGGGGTTACCGGAACCCCCCGGGGGGTTAATGGGCCTCATGGGCCCAAAGTGGAGAAGAGGAGGGGCGGCCAGGGCAGGCCGCGCGCCCCCTCCCCCTCTAGTCCGAATAGGGCAAGGAGGGGGCGGCGCCCCCCTTTCCTTCCTCCCCTCTCTCCCTTCCTTCCCCCTCTCCTACTTGGACAAGGAAAAGAGGGAGTCCTACTCCCGATGGGAGTAGGACTCCTCCTGGCACGCCCCCTCCTGGCCGGCCGCCCCCTCCCCCTTGCTCGTTTATATACGGGGGCAGGGGGGCACCTTTAGAAACAACAACAATTGATCCTTGAGATCTATTAGCCGTGTGCGGTGCCCCTGTAAGTGCATCTAGTGCCACCCCTAGTTGGTTTTGGAGTATTAACGACAAAGTTGGTTGAGGGACTAATGCGTTTGTGAGAATTGCAAGATAACGCAGGTAGTGTCCCTCATTGATTCGGTTTACCTACCGGAGATGACCCCTAAAAATGTATGAAGACATTGAAGACAATGGTGGTAAGAGAAGATATTCATATTGAAGAATATGACATGAGAAGACATTGCGTGAAGACTTTGGAGAGCGAAGACTGTGTGGTTTCGTTGTTTCCTTTTTCTTCTTTGTTGAGTCATAGGAACCACCGTACTGTTAAGTGGGGTCCAAGTGAACTAAGTCAGAGTGATTGAAGTGATGATCAACCCAAATCCTATGTCTTCGAGCGAAGACAATGAGAGCAAATCTTATCCAGAGCTGGATGAGTCAGCTTTGCTTGTAGCCCAAGTAAAGTTGCCGCGTGTGTTTGAAATCTGACCATTGGAACACGTGTCAGTTCCTTGGTGACCCAGGGTCATTTTGGACAAATCAGGTCGGGTTGCCTAGTGGCTATAAATAGCCCACCCCCTACACCATAAATTGGTGGCTGCTTAGAGTTTGTGCACGGCTTTTGTCGTTTGAGAGCAACCCACCTCGAAGCATTTGAGAGAGAGAAATCCTTGCGAGGACAAAGCCCAAACGCCCAGAGCCAAAGAGTGTTAGGCATCACTGAAGTCTTTCTGTCTGTGTGACCTGAAGACTTATTACACTTGAGGACTGTGAATCCTCCAGCCGGTTAGGCATCGCGTTCTGAGCATCCAAGAGTCATTGTGGATTGCCGGTGAACGAAGTCTGTGAAGGTTTGGAAGTCTCCCTTGAAGACTTACCAGAGTGATTGGGCGAGGACTGGGTGTCCTTAGCTCAAGGGGAATAAGGTGAAGACACGGTCTTCTGAGTTAAATCTCAGCCTCCCTAACCAGACGTACAGTAGTCACAGCAACTGGAACTGGTCCAACAAATCCTGTGTCTTCAACAAGCAACTGGTTCTATCCCTTCCCAACCTTACTTTAGTTTGTCTTCGTGAAGTCATTGCCTATCTGTTTATCTGTTTGACTTCATTGCTTGACTACTATTGTTGATTGGCTTCATACTATCTTCCATCTTGATCCTTACTACCTAACTGCTATTAGTCCTATACTTTCACATCATTACATACTTGACTATGGCTTGTTTTGGGTAGTTTATCTTCCGCTGCATATCAATTAGGTTATTTCTGTTGTTTGTCTTCGAAACTTTCAAGTTTTGAAGACGTTCACAAAAATCGCCTATTCACCCCCCCCCCCTCTAGTCGATACTAGCACTTTCAATTGGTATCAGAGCAAGGTACTCCCTTGTTTTGTGTGATTCGGTTTAACCACCTCGAGTTTCAGCTATGTCGACTGCAGGGATAATCAAGGTCTCCGTTGCTTGCCCCGTGTTTGATGGAACTGAATATCCCTACTGGAAGAATAAGATGCGCATGCATCTTGAAGCCATTGATGTCGACCTCTAGTATGTCGTCAAGAATGGCGTTCCCAAAACTGGTGAAGGTGTCACCCCCACTAATGTCAAGAAGTTCATTCAACTGGACTCTACTGCAAAGAACATCATCTGTGGTCATCTGACCAAAGGACAGTATGGCCGTGTGAGTGCTCTGGAAACGTCGAAGCTAGTCTGGGACTGGCTATCCAAGGTCAATGAAGGCGTCTCAACCCAGAGAGATCAAAGAATCAGTGTTCTTCGCAACCTCTTCAACCGCTTCAAGAGAAACGACAATGAGAATGTCCAGCTTACATTTGATCACCTCACTGATATCACAAATGAACTTCAAGCTCTTGGCGCAACTGAGATTACCAAGCATGAAATCGTCAAGACACTGCTGAGATCACTTGACGGCTCCTTTGACACCCTTGCCCTCATGATACAAGAACGTCCTGACTTCAAGACACTCGATCCATCTGATATACTTGAGAGGCTCAACACACATGAGTTCCAGCTATCTGAGAAAAGAGATATCTATGGTCCAAGCTATGGCCGAACTCGTGCTTTGAAGGCAAAAGTTGTTTCCTCATCTGAAGAAGAATCTGACTGCAGTTCTGAAGATCCTGAAGACATTGGAAGGGAACTTGCTATGCTTGTAAAGAAGTTCCAGATATTCACAAAGAAGAAAGGCTTCAGAAAGTCTTCACGATCTAGCTCAAGGAATGATGAAGCTTCCACACATGATCACAAGAAGAGAACCTGCCACAAGTGCAAGAAACCTGGTCACTACATATCTGAGTGTCCACAGCGGGACAATGAGAAGAAGAAGAAGAAGAAAAGCAAGGAATATGATTCTGATGACAAGAAGAAGAAGAAATCCTCAAAGTCTTCTAAGTCTTCTTCCAAGTCTTCATCATACAAGAAGAGCTCATCTGGCAAGGCTCGTGATTTTTTTGGCAAGGAAATGGATTCAGAGGAGGAGTCTGCTTCAGAGGAGGCGGAGGTGGAGTCTGGAGAGGAGTCTGACCCTGGCGTTGCAAGTCTGGCTCTAGCCACTGCCTATGTTGCCAAGTCCATCTTCAACACTGAAGACAATGACTTCCACACCAACGCTGAAGCTAATGACGAAGACGATCCTACTCCCACCTACTGCTTCATGGCACGTGGTGCCAAGGTAAAATCACGCGATGCTTACTTTCAAACTTCAAGTGAAGATGACTCTGATTGTGAATCCAAACCCAGCTACAAAACACTTGCTAAAATTGCAACTAAACAACAAAAGGCTATGGAACATACTCAAAAACTGTTAGACAAAAGCGATGACCTGTTAGACGCTGAAATCACACGTTCACAGTCCTTAGTTGATGACATAAAAAATCTTCATGCTAAGTACCAAGAACTTGAAGGTCGTCATGAATCGCTCTCAACTACTTATGAAAGGCTCTCCTATGATTATCTTCAAAGGAAACAAGAGCTTGAAAAATTGAGAGCGGCTCATGAAGATCTTCAAAAGGTGAATGAGTCACTTCGCGCTCAACATATCAGTTCCGCTCAGGAAGGATTTGAACCACCATGTCTAAAATGCATTAAGCGTGATAACGCTACATCTGTTGCTGAATGTTCCACTACTGCTACTGTTTCATTGTCTTCATCTACTGATGTCGTTGCTAACCCCTCTGCGGAGGATACCACTGCTGTTGCTGATGAAAATGCTATGTTGAAGACATTGCTTGAAACAGGGATGTACAAAAGTTTGAAGGGACATCAGACTCTCTGCGATGTTCTCAAAAAGCAGATTCTGAACCGAAACCCTAGGAAAGAGGGTGTTGGGTTCGAAAGGAAAATGAATGTTGATGGCTCGTACTGGAAGCCTGAGCAGTACCCCAAAACCACATGGGTTGCTGCAAAGGAACCTTCAGTAGATCCATCTACCTTATCTGGCTTTACCTGTGCTAATCGTATTATCATTGATGAATCTTTTGATGCAAACTATAAGCTGTTCAAAAATCAGAATGGTGAAGTGTTTGCCAGGTACATTGGTACTAACTGCTGGAATGGACCACCTATGAAGAAGATATGGGTACCTAAGTGGTACATTGAGAATCTTCCTGTGAATGTCGTCATGACACCACCAAGGAAGAAGACAAACCCCAGACCTATAGCTTCATGTGGCCCAAAGGCTTCATACAGATACAGGACTCACATGAGTCACCCTAACGCCAATGTTTTGCAGGGAAATCATGCTCAGACTTATGCATATGAGCGTGTATCTTCGAACCGCTATGTTCATAGGACTAAGAACTTTTCTGCTTATTCATATGAGTATCATTCATCTCCTACAAGGCTATTTGCTAGGGCTTCAAAGCCAAAATTCTCAGATGCTGCACTTAGACTCATTGCTTCTAAGCCCCCACTGAAGATGTGGGTGGCAAAGAAGAACTAACTCACTTTTGCAGAAAACGGTCTCCAGCCAGCAATCAATGGCGTCCGATACTATTGCTGGGGATCTAAAACTGATTTAGGACGCACGATAAAATGTCATTCTATATACTTCATCTGAATCTCGTATCAGTCATACTATGTCCTAACCTTGATATAAGATGTGACTGTCCCTATATGTGTCAAATGCTTATGCTTCACAGCACTCTTGTGAAGCCTATCCTCCTAACTGCACTGTAGGGTACATCACCAAAACCTTCAGAATGGATTATGGACAGTGGATGCACAAATCATATGACTGGTGATCGAAGTCTTCTCATGGACTCAACCTTACGTCCATCCGACAAGAGTCACATTACATTTGCTGACACTGGTAAAAGCAAGGTATTGGGTCTAGGTAGAGTTGCAATCTCAAAGGATCAACACATGGATAAAGTGATGCTTGTTGAATCCCTTGGTTTCAACTTAATGTCTGTCTCAATGCTTTGTGACTTGAACATGATTGTGATATTTGGAAAATATCATTGCCTTGTACTAATGGAATCTGACAAGTCTCTAGTCTTTGAAGGGTATCAAAAAGATGATCTATACATGGTAGATTTCTCAGCAGGTCCACAGCTTGCCGTATGTCTTCTCACAAAAGCTTCAGAATGCTGGCTCTGGCATCGACGGCTGGGACATGCTGGCATGAGGAACTTACACTCACTCGTCAAGAAGAAGCATGTCATTGGCATCGAGGATGTTAAGTTCAAGAAGGATCATCTGTGTGGTGCCTGTGAAGCTGGAAAGATGACAAGGGCAAAGCACCCATCGAAGACAATCATGACAACATCTCAACCCTTCGAGCTGTTACACATGGACTTATTTGGACCTACACACTACTCCACCCTCACAACAACTGCCTGTCTCTATGGCTTCGTCATTGTTGATGACTACTCAAGATACACATGGGTTCATATAATTCTTTACAAGACTGAAGTGCAAGATGTCTTCAGGCGCTTTGCAAATCGAGCAATGAACAATTATGGTGTGAAGATCAAGCACATCAGAAGTGACAATGGCACTGAATTCAAGAACACTGGACTTGATCTGTATCTGGATACTATGGGAATCACTCATGAGTTCTCTGCTCCGTACACACCTCAGCAAAACGGCATTGTTGACCGCAAAAACAGAACCCTCATTGAGATGGCTCGAACAATGCTAGATGAGTACAAGACACCAAGAAAGTTCTGGCCTGAAGCTATTGATACAGCATGTCACATCATCAACCGTGTGTACATTCATAAGCTTCTGAACAAAACCTCATATGAGCTACTTACTGGCAAGAAGCCGAACGTCAGTTACTTCAAAGTATTTGGAGCAAGATGCTGGATAAAGGATCCCCATCACAAGTCAAAATTTGCACCCAAGGCTCACGAAGGCTTCATGCTTGGCTATGGAAAGGATTCACACTCCTACAGAGTCTTCAACCTTTATCTCTACAAGATCGTTGAAACTGTGGATGTGAAATTTGATGAAACCAATGGTTCACAGAGAGAGGTTCTGCCAAATACACTTAATGAAGCTCCTTCAAACGAGTCTATCAAGCTAATGGGAACTGGTGAAATCATGCCCTCTGAAGCACAGCCTGAAGAGGAACTTATCATCTCTGCACCAAATCAACTTGAAGACAATGCTCAGACCAAAGACAATCCTCCCAATGATGACAATGATCAGCCAGAGCAAAATCTTCGTCCTGTTCATCCTCGTGTTGCAAATGAAGTTCAAATAGAGAAGATAATTGACAGCATCAATGCACCTGGTCCGCTCACTCGATCAAGAGCAACGCAGCTAGCAAACTTCTGTGGGCACTTTTCATTTGTGTCAATATCAGAACCCAAGAAAGTTGCTGAAGCTTTTATGGAACCTGAATGGATTCAAGCCATGCAAGAAGAACTTCAATAGTTCAAACTGAATAATGTCTGGGAACTTGTCAAGCGACCTGATCCTCGCAAGCATAACATTATTGGAACAAAATGGATATATCGAAACAAGCAAGATGAGCATGGTCAAGTCGTCAGAAACAAAGCACGTCTTGTGGCTCAAGGATACACTCAAGTTGAAGGAATTGACTTCGATGAAACATTTGCTCCTGTTGCTAGGCTTGAAGCTATTCGTATACTGCTAGCCTACGCTAATCATCACAATATCTTGCTATATCAAATGGATGTAAAGAGTGCATTTCTCAATGGCAAGATTGAAGAAGAAGTATATGTCGCTCAACCACCTGGCTTTGAAGATCCAAAAAATCCTGATATGGTGTACAAGCTAAAAAAGGCACTGTATGGACTCAAACAAGCCCCTCGTGCCTGGTATGATACAATCAAAGACTTCCTGAACAGCAAAGGCTTCAAACCTAGATCCCTCGATCCCACTCTCTTCACGAAGACATATGATGGTGAACTGTTTGTGTGCCAAATATATGTGGATGACATAATCTTCGGATGCACCAACTAGAAGTATAGTGATGAGTTTGGGTACATGATGCAAGAGCAATATCAAATGTCCATGATGGGTGAGCTGAAGTTCTTCCTTGGTCTTCAAATTCGTCAGCAGAGGAATGGCATCTTCATATCTCAAGAGAAATACCTCAAAGATTGTCTGAAGAAGTTTGGAATGGAAGACTGCAAAGGCTACATGACGCCAATGCCAGCCAAACACCATCTTGGTCCCGACGACAATGGTAAAGAGTTCGATCAAAAGGTATATTGCTCCATGATTGGTTCTTTGCTTTATTTATGTGCATCTAGGCCAGATATTATGCTTAGTGTTTGCATGTGTGCTCGATTCCAAGCGGCACCAAAGGAATCGCATCACTTAGCTGTGAAGCGAATTCTTTGATATTTGGCTTACACCCCAACACTCGGATTATGGTATCCCAAGGGCTCAAAATTTGACTTGGTTGGATTCTCGGATGCTGATTATGCTGGTGACAAGGTGGATCGCAAGTCTACATCTGGCACATGTCATTTTCTTGGTCGATCACTTGTCTGTTGGTCTTCGAAGAAGCAGAACTGTGTATCACTCTCAACTGCTGAATCTGAATACATTGTTGTTGGATCCTGTTGTGCTCAGCTTCTATGGATGAAGCAAACTCTCAAGGATTATGGCATCAACGTGAAACAAGTACCTCTCTTCTGCGACAATGAGAGTGCCATCAAAATAGCCAACAATCCAGTCCAACACTCGAAGACAAAGCACATTGAAATCCGTCATCACTTTCTCAGAGATCATGTTATGAAGAAAGATATCGATATCATTCACGTCAACACTGAAGAGCAACTGGCAGATATCTTTACAAAGCCCTTGGATGAGAAAAGGTTTTGCAAGTTACGGTGTGAGCTAAATATCTTGGAATCCTCTAATGTCCTGTGATCAGGCACACATCCTAACACTTATGCATGTTGATGACTTAGATGTGCAACACACAAAAGATTTACACTCTGAGTGTGAATACATTAACATGGAATTTGACTTCGGAGCGCCACAATAATTGTGCGCCGTGTCTGGGTCTAATACTTCCTATACGGTGGGTAACGCCACCACCAACTTTCTTTGTTTGAAGTGTTTCACTCAAGGCGTTATATTGCAATGACTTTGCATTTGGTTTGTCTTCAGTTTCAATTTGTCTTCATGACTTTCTGCACTATGATGATTTGATTGCTTTCTGATATATATATATATATATATATATATATATATATATATATATATATATATATATATATATATATATACACTAGTGTTCTGTCCTCCACAGCATTCACTTATAGCTATGTCTTCAAGATTGGATCTTTTGAACTAAGTGAATGTGATCGGACCCTAACCTCTCTATGCTTCCTATCTCAAAATATATCTGTCCAAATCATATGCATTCTGTTGAAACTGTCGAATGTCTTCTCTGCGTCCTAGTCAGCAGAAGGCAAAGAGACAAACATTAAATCTGTTTTAAATGGTTTATCTTTATTGTTGAAATCCGAAGAAGCCGGAACAACTCTCCGACATGCCTGGCGGGCGTGGGAACATGGGACAACTCTGAGTATGTTGCATGCTTGCCACGTACCCCTCAGATGTGAACCGCCAGGGGCACCAGCGTAATTGCACTGTGTCTCTCACCTACTTATAAATACTTGTCCCCTGCAGTAAACAAATCCTTCTTCCACCTCTCCACCTCTATCAAAACCCTAGCGCCACCGCTAGCTCGCGACGACGCCGGCGATGAAGCGCTTAGCTGCCGCGACTTCTCCGACGCCGTCCTCACGCCAGTCACGGACATCGTCCTCTCCGCCGTCGCTGTAGGTGTCCTCCGTCGCCAAGTTAGGGCACGGTGGGCTGAACTGCTCGATCTCCTATTCTTCCATCTAGCAGTTCTTCGTGCGGTAATTATAACTCTATTTTTACCACCTTTTTGATCTTCAAGATTCATCCTGTTTACCGAAAGTAGTTTTTGTCTATTCAAGCTAGATCTATTCCGTCTGCATCTCATAATGCTTAGTCGATTCACTTAGATTTCTTGTCTAGTTTGATTCCTCACTTGTACTTATTCACGGATTGGTACAAATCTGGAACCAACTCACCTATATAAGTGAATGTCTTCGCAACATGAGGTCAATGTCTTCAAACCGATTTATCTTCAAAATCTTCTGAGAATGCATATGACCTCTTCCCCTTCCCTCGCATCTCTAATGTTGTCATAGGTACATGTCCGTGGGAGAATCCCTTGGTTCTCATAGTCTGCATTCGTTTGCAGAATACTTACAGCATCATATAAATTCTCCTGAAGCCAGTTCCTGCTTGACCAGCAAGCGCAAATCTCTGAAGCCTTTGAACGTATTGAAGCCTTTCAGCTTGAAGTTCATGGCTGCAGAAAAAACAGCAAGGAAGGGTGGCACACAGTGCAGAGAAGGAACATCTAAAGATCTGCCTGATGACTTAGCAGAACTATACAAGACAGATCCTGAAGAGAATTATCATCAGAGGAAGACGCGAATCCAATGGATTCGTCGCTATTGGGCAGAGGAGTGGTTCAAGTACAAGTTTGTAACAAAGGAATATGCAGAGAAGAATGCCATCAAGAGACCTTGGGGTGATATCCTCTATCGAGGCCTTCAACCCAAGAGCCTAGCTGAAGCCATTGACCAAGGCTTCTATCCTTGCATGGTCCGTGGGCCACAGCTAGCGAACGCAGATCCCACCTCACTACTATGGTGTCGTGACGACTCTCTCTTCAAGCGCAACTACCAGTTTGCTGTGGCTTCGGCCAAGAAGAACAAGAAGTCCTTGGGTTTGGACTTCAACCCAGGTCCCTCTGCTCCCCGTGCTGACGGCTCCCGTGATGCTAATCCCAATGTCATTGGCCCCTACGCCAACTTTGACAGCCTCATCACCTACATCATGGTCCAAGGTGCCAGAGTAGATCACTCTGACAATGGTGCTGACTCCGATGAAGCCCCTGATCCTCCTCCAAAGCCGCAGAAGCAAAAGAAGTCAAAGGCTTCAACCTCAGCTGCACCTCCAAAGACTTCTCGTGCGAAGCCACTGGCCACTGCACCTCCTGAAGCCAGTGTGCAGTCTGAAGATCAATCCCGTGTCTCCAAGAGAACGGAGAAGAAGAAGCAACTTGTCAGACCATCTGATCAAAGAGCCTTGACTCCTGCTGCCATTCTGCGTGAAGAACCCATTGATCTATCAAGTGATGAAGATCTTGCTGATGATGCTCTTGAGCAGCTGATAAAGAGCAAGGAAGAAGCAGAAATCTTCAGCAACTTGCCTCTCTTTGATGTGGCCATTACTCACAATTTCATTGATGAATGGTTCGACACCCCCAACGTCAGCTTTGAAGATTTACAGCTCCCCATCGGCCTCAGTGTCTCCTTCAATGGAGCCATTGCTTCTGAGCTAGCTCTCGCTCAGCGCATCGTTGAGCTCAAGAACAAGATTGATTATGAGAAGGCTCAATTCAAGAAGCATGTGGTCAAGCTGAGTGTTCAAGACGTCAGACACTTCAAGGTCATGCTGCATGAGCTTAAGGAAGCTTTTCTCAAGAAACGCCAAGAAGCTCAGGGCTCACGAGAGCGCATGAAGATTTTGGCTGACAAGTGTGTGCTTGCCTACAATGAGGCTGAGAAGCGCAAGTCCCTTGGTCGTCCTAGCATTGACCCTAGGATGGCTGCAAAGAAGAAGAACAAGCGCCCTGCTGATCAGCCTGAACCTTCAAGCCAAGAAGCCCCTCGCATTATCTTCCCAAGCAGCATGACTGGCTCGAAGCCAAAGGTCATCAAAACCGCTTCAGAACAGAAGAAGACGAAGGCTGCCGAGGCTGAAGCCAGAAAGAGGAAAAATACTGAAGCCTCTGATGCCGCTCCCTCCAAGAAGAAGCGCAAGACCAAGAAGACTAGGGCTGCTTCCACAGAGCCCTTAGTCGTTGAACCCATTTCCATGGTTCGCCCTGTGTCAGTACATCAAGAACGAAGAATGGTAGTCCATGAGCCTGCTCCCACAGAGGCTCATGAAGCTGAAGATATTCCAGCAGCTGAACACACCCGCTGCTGAAGACATTGGTCATGATGACAATGTAGCTAATGATGAAGTTCTTCCTCAGATCGAACATGAAGTGGTATCATCGCCTGTTCATACAAACAGCGAACTCATCAGCATTGGTCGTCCTTTGACGCCAATTGCTCAGGATGCTTCATGGGCTGATCACCCACAACAACAACAAGACTCCCTCAGTACTCCCCAACAACAACAACAACAAGCTACACCCCCAGTGCAAGAAGAGGATGAAGACTTTCAGCCCAGCCAACTCCATCTCCTAAGGCGAAGCCAGCACTTCGCAGGATTCGTAGAGGACAAAGGCCTCAAGTCCCTCTGTCGAGCGTTCCAGAAGGAGAAGTGCAACGTTCACCTGTTGCACGTCAAGTATTTTCTGAGCCTGCTCCAACAGTGAATGTCTCTGAGTCTGAAGCACATGCTGCTGAAGACATCCCGGCTGCATCAGCCGAAGAAAATGAAGAAGAAGTACGTGTACCTACTCCCCCAGCGATTGAAGAAGAAACAGTTCCAGATGTGAACGTGCATGTGCCCGACCCTCCTGTTCGTCAAGAGGAGGTTGACAATGTTGAGGCTGCCACCGCCAACGCCAATGAAGCCAATGACGTAGTCATGGCTGACGCTAATATGGAGCCTGCACTAACTAGTGTTCCTGAAGCAAGTGTGGGCACAGAACCTGAAACCAATGAGGGTGCTGCACCTGAAACCAATGAGGTTGCTGCACCTGAAGCCAATGAGGGTGCTGCACCTGAAACCAATGAGGTTGCCGCACCTGAAGCCAATGAGGATGCTGCACCTGAAGCCAATATGACAACTGCTCCTGAAGCACCTGTTGTGCAGCCTGACTCCTCTGATGTTGCCCCTGCTCCTGTTCCGCCACCAAGGCCTCACACCATTGAGCAAGCATACAATCACGGTCAGCTTACCACTGTCCGATGGCCCATTCTGGTGCCTCCGCCTTCTACCTCAGGACCCCAATGTGAGTATCATGTTGAGCATCGGCCTCAGGTCCAGAAGCCAAAGCCCAGGTTGCCAAGGTTTCCAGGTACTGCCAACTCACCAGGGTCCTTCAATGCTAATGGCTTCAAAAGCCACAATACCTTCTTTGACAGCGCCAAGAACCCCTACTCCAAGCCAAGGATATCATCAGATCGGTTCTGGAGCTATCAGTAGAGAAGCTATTACTCCTGCGTACTATATGATCAAGGGCGCATTTTCCCTCATATGTGCCTTGACACTGAAGCTATTGCTGGACTGCCATGCTTAGAAGAAGCACTTGATTGCTTTCGTGATGCTGGTCTGCTCCACTTTGTGACAGACAAAGAACATTGGAATGAAGAGCTATTGCTTCAATTCTATGCTACTCTGCACATTCGCGGCTACTACAGGGACATCAAGACATGGGTTCTCGAGTGGATGACTGGAAATGTTCATCATGAAGCCAAAGCTATGGATATCATTGAGCTTACAGGGCTAGCCACTCCAGGAGAACTATATGAACCTGACTGTCAGCTACACTGCAATGCTGTGGAGAGCATCTTTCATAAGCCAGAACCCAATATGAGCCAGATGCTGAGCATGATGAAGCCTTTGCCATCTGACGCTGAGTATCCCACACATTTCTTTGTTGAAGACCTTAAGTATCTGCCTTGCACCATATATCATATCATCAGGCGAACTCTATGGCCAGTCAAAGGACACTCATCAGCGGCCAAGCTTGAAGGAGCTATGAAGACTTTGGTCTTCTATATTCTCAATGGCATTAGCTTCAACACTCAGGAATTCTTCATCAGGCAACTTGCTGCTTCCGGCTCTGACCTATTTGGTCTGAAGTTTTATGCTCCATGGGTCATGCGCCTCATCAAGCGACACTCATCTGTCAATTATCAGCCCTCTGCTCGCAATCATATAATATTTCTGCCAGAGGTTGATATGTCAGTTGATGCTATATACTCTGACCCTGCCAAGACGTCACTTTGTCTTCAGAACATTGAGCATCAAAGCTTCACTCAGCCTATTGAAGGTGTTCAAGCAGCGACAAGAATCTATCCACTGTCTGGTAACACTCGTCTGCCTCATAGAGCGCCCACTGAAGCCACTGAAAGCACCATTGCGCAAAGGCCTCGAAAGCGTTCTCGTGTTCTCAATGACCGAGAACTTCTTGTGGCCCTCCATCAGAAACAAGATAAGCATCACTTCTGGCTCAAGAGACAGATGCAAAGCCTCTTGGTGGATGTCAATCGCATTCGCAACCTTGCCACCAAGAATGCCTTTGTTGCTCATGAAACTTGCCGGAGATCATGGAAGAGTTTGACCCTGCTCAGTGCTGAAGCTAATCTTCAAGACGATGGCTTCAATGAAAGATTCCAGTTTGACTCCACTCCTCCACGGACTGTTGTCTTACGTCGCACCCCATATCTTGAAGACTCTGAATATTCTTCTTCCGCAGCAACAGTTAATGCCAGAGTGATCAATGATGAAGATGACGCTACTTCACCACCTCCTACTACTGCACGCATCGACACTGCACCAAGTTCATCTGCACCGCCAACCAACAACGACAACCCTGCTGCTTCACCTACTCATGATGAGTAGATGCTCTATGTCTTCAAACCTTTTTGGTCATTACTGACAAAAGGGGGAGAAGCATATGAGTTGATAGTCTTCAAGCGGGTTCATATGGGCGGTTGCATTATATTTTGCTGCGTGCTTACAACTCTTGCGTTTTGGAACATTTGGTTCTTTGAGTTGTAACACCTAAACTTGATGGTCGTCTGCTACTTCTGCTACTCATTTGCTTTACTATGATGCGATGATAAATTCCGCATGTGCGATGATAACTTCCGCACTTAGATCATTCTGCAGACGTCCATTTTTCATTATGCATGACATTATACTTGTTATATCATTTCATGCATGATGAATTATCTTCATAAGTTGAAGTGGATCTCCACAAGTACAACCTGCCATGTGCATTTGCATTCCAAAAGCAAATTACTTATATGCACAGCTTCAGGGGGAGCCCTTGCAACTTATGAAGACAATTCCCTATCCCTACAATTTCACATACTTTATCCCCGTTGAAAACTTCAACCAGTTTGTCATCAATCACCAAAAAGGGGGAGATTGTAAGTGCATCTAGTGCACCCTCCTGGCCGGCCGCCCCCTCCCCCTTGCTCGTTTATATACGGGGGCAGGGGGGCACCTCTAGAAACAACAACAATTGATCCTTGAGATCTATTAGCCGTGTGCGATGCCCCCTCCACTATATTCCACCTCGATAATATCGTAGTGGTGCTTAGGCGAAGCCCTGCGTAGGTAGATCATCATCGTCGTCACCACGCCATCGTGCTAACGGAACTCTCCCTTGACACTCGGCTGGATCGGAGTTCGAGGGATGTCATCGAGCTGAACGTGTGCAAGAACTCGGAGGTGTCGTGCTTTCGGTGCTTGATCGGTCGGGCCGTGAAGACGTACGACTACATCAACCCTGTTGTGCTAACGCTTCCGCTTTCGGTCTACGAGGGTACATGGACAACACTCTCCCCTCTCGTTGCTATGCATCACCATGATCTTGCATGTGCGTAGGAAAATTTTGAAATTACTACGTTCCCCAACATACATCTCATCAAAATATCGAACGAAGACCAAATTCACATGATTACTTATAACAAGACTTCTCCCATGTCCTCGGGAAGAAAGTAACTACTCACAAAGCATGTCCATGTTCATGATCAGAGGGGTATTGAATATCATTAAGGATCTGAACATATGATCTTCCACCAAATAAACCAACTAGCATCAACTACAAGGAGTAATCAACACTACTAGGAACCCACAGGTACCAATCTGAGGTTTTGAGACAAAGATTGAATACAAGAGATGAACTAGGGTTTGAGATGAGATGTTGTTTGGTGAAGATGTTGATGAATACTGGTCCTCCCATGATGAGAGGATCATTGGTGATGATGATGGCTTTGATTTCCCCCTCTCGGAGGGAAGTTCCCCCGACAGAATCGCTCCGCCAGAGACCTAGATTGCTTCTGCCCAGGTTCCACCTCAAGATGGTGGCGCTTCGTCCCAAAAGTCTTCCCTTTATTTTTTTCTAGGTCAAAACCCTTCATATAGCAGACGATGGGCACCAGAGGATGGCCAGGGGCCCACAAGCTCAGGGGCGTGCCCTAGGGGGTAGGTGCGCCCCCCAGGCTTGTTGCCACCTGGTGGGTTCCCTCATATTTCTTTGCCCAATATTTTTTACATATTCCAAAATAATTCTTTGTAAAATTTCAGGACATTTGGAGTTGTGCAGAATAGGGATATCAGATTTGCTCCTTTCTGGTCCAGAATTCCAGCTGCCGGCATTCTCCCTCTTCATGTAAATCTTGCAAAATAAGAGAGAAAAGGCATAAGGATTGTATCATAAAGTGCAATAACAGTCCATAGTGCAATAAATATCAAAATAAAACATGATGAAAAATAAACGTATCATATCCACATTGGCATTCTTGAACTCCGCTCCATTATTGCTCTGAACCTTCTTGATCTTCACTTCAAATTGATTTTGGGTCTCCCTAGCGAAGTTCTTGAAGATCTTTTGAACCTGCGACTTCTCATCAAGAAAGAACACCCATGTAAATCTGGAAAAATCATCAACAATGACCAAACCGAAAGAGTTACCACCAAGGCTCTTATAAGCATTGGGACCGAAGAGATCCATGTGAAGTAGCTCAAGTGGTCTTCTCGTGGTCATGATGTTCTTCACGGGATGACATCCTCCAACTTGTTTTCCTGCTTGAAAACACTACAAAGTCTATCCTCATCAAATATAACACCTTTGACACCAAGGATATGATCACCTTTAATGAGTTTATCAAGATTTCGCATGCCAACATGTCCTAACCTTCTATGCCATAACCAACCTTTAGAATATTTTGCAATTAAACAAGTACGAGGTTGGGCTCTCTTAATGAAACCAACAATGGATCACCTCTACGAATGCCGGTAATGACCATATTATGATTATCTCGATGAAACACTTGGCAATCTACTTCGGTAAATAGAACATTGAAACCAAAGTCGGCTAGTCTAGATATGGAAAGAAGATTGTAACCAAGAGATTCAATGAGCATAACATTTTGAATAGAGATATCATTGGATATGGCCACCTTACCAAGGCCAAGTACCTTACCCTTGGAGTTATCTCCAAAACTCACATACTTGCATGAACCATCATTTTTAGCAAGCTCACGGAACATGTCTTTATCTTCGGTCATGTGATCGGTACATCCACTATCAAGAATCCACTCTTCTCTTCCGGATATGTAATTTCGAAGATTTGCCATGACACTAATATTCCTCATAGTCTTCTCACATTTGATGTCGAATTCTTTTTCCTCATCATAATAGCCATGCTCAATATCATCCATCATCATGTGTGTAATCATCACCTAGTTCAAGCGATTAGTTAGATTTATGACCATGACAATGTTAAAGTTTCTGAATTCTAATGGTTTATGTGATAATGTTGCTAATGGTTCCAACATCACCCTTAGCACGCATAAGATCACGAAGCTCAAATAGACATCCATCAAACTTAGGATCACTAGGCTTAATATTATGAAAGGCAATGGACTTATGAAGAATTTCATTTAACTTTCTCAGGGAATAATTTGGAAATCGTTCCTCAAGATAATTTCATATAGTGTACGCGCATTCAAAGTTTTGCAAACAAACATGCACATTTCTAGGTAATCCTCTAATGATGAGATTAACAGTTCTAAGATTGTGAACCATGTCAAGATACTCATCGGGGGTTGGATGCAAAGGATCAATGGGAGGCACATAAGGGCTAAGAATATACTTGCTCAAATTATATTCATTGAAGATCTCAAGCATTTAATTTTTCCAAGAACCATAAAACTCCCCATCAAGAATAGGCACTCTATGTATAATACTCCCAAACATAGACTCATCCATCTTCCTCCAATGGTGATTAAGCCAAAGCAATGGAGACCAAAGCTTTGATACCAATTGGAAGATCGAGAAGAGGAGTCTAGAGGGGGGATTAGACCCTTCACAAGTAAAAGTGCCAGCTTCTATGATTCTTCAAGTTAAGGTTGAGTTTAGCACATGTTAATAGGCACACAACACGTTTTACACAAACATAGCAAGGGCATGGGTAGTGGAAACAGTAAAACATGCAAGTGCAAGAATGGAAAGGGATGGGATGGAAAGAGCAAATGGAATGGAGACACGGAGATTTTTGGAGTGGTTTCGATAGGTGGTGCTATCATACGTCCATGTTGATGGAGACTTCAACCCATAAAGGGTAATGGCTACGAGAGTCCACGGAGGGCTACACCCATGAAGGGTCCACGAAGAAGCAACCTTGTCGATCCCACCATGTCCATCGTCCATGAAGGACTTGCCTCACTTTGGTAGATCTTCACGAAGTAGGCGATCCCCTTACCCTTACAAACTTCTTGGTTCAACTCCACATCATGTCGGAGGCTCCCAAGCGACACCTAACCAATCTAGGAGACACCACTCTCCCAAAGGTAATAGACGGTGTGTTGATGATGAACTCCTTGCTCTTGTGCTTCAAATGATACTCTCCCCAATATTCAACTCTCTCTCTCTCTCATAGATTTGGCTATGGTGGAAGAAGGATTTGAGTGGAAAGCAACTTGGGGAAGGCAAGGAATCAAGATTCAAATGGTGGGAGTGGAAACTCTTGATCTCAACACATGAGTAGGTGGTTCTCTCTCAGAAAATGAGTAGTGGAAGTGTAGGCATGTTCTGATGGCTCTCTCACTTAGTAAGAAGCCTCCACACGAAATCCAACCATTACACATTTTTGACCCAATGCGGTGGCACCGATCAGAAATCTCGGTGGCACCGACCTGTGTAAAATATATGAACATTGGAGGTCTCGATGGGACCGACTGGAAACAACTTGGAGCGACCGATGTGCAATGGTAGGGCAAAACCTCGCTTCGGTGGTACCGATTGCATCATCTGAGTGGGACAGAAATAAGTGCAATAAGTAAATAGAAGGTTGGCAAGCCATCTCGGTGGCACTGATTGCAAAACTCGGTAAGACCAAAATAATTGCAACAAGTTCTAGAGAGTTGGCAAGGCCATCTGGGGGGCACCGATTGCAAAACTCGGTAAGACCGAAGTAATTGCAATAGGTTACAGAGAGTTGGCAAGGCCATCTCGGTGGGACCGAGATCCATATTGGTGGATCCAATTTGTTAGGGTTTGGATGTGGTTGTGTCGAGATGCACTCAGTGGGTCCAGATATGGAAGTTTCGGTGGGGCCAAGTTGGAATGTAGGGTTTTGGACAGGTTTGGATAGAGAAAGTGGTTGGGGGTTTTGGAGCAATATCACTAAGCACTTGAGCAAATAGATCATAATCAAAACCTCATCCCCTTTTAATAGTATTGGCTTTCCTATGGACTCAGTGTGATCTTGGATCACTTAACCAAAAATGTAGAGTCTTGAGCTTTTGCCAATCCATATCCTTAGCATTATGAAGGGGGTCCACATCCTCTTGTCCTTGCCATGCCACTGTTGAGCTTGTCTGAAATATTAGTAGATAAAACTATTAGTCCAAGAATAGATATGTTGACATTAATTACCAAAACCACCAAGGGAGCACTTGTGCTTTCAACTTCATCATGTGTCCATCTGTTGTGTGGCATCCAAATAGACCACATGAATGTAATGATGATTGTGCGGTCCTTTTCAGAGAACCGTTGCTCGCATAAAATGTCTTATGACCAAGTTTGAGGATGAAGCCGAGGTATATCAATATCAAATAGAAGTCGAGCCTCCTCCCAAACCCGGCGTGCATGGGAACAGTTGATGAGCACATGCATAAGATCTTCCGCCATAGCGAGTGTCACATCTCTAGCTTCTGGCATTGCACTAGGCTAACCTCATGTGTGCATCATGTTTAAACTTTGAAGAAACTTGAAATGGGGATGTCCAAACCCTAGTACCAAATGGAATTCAAATAGGTTCAACCTAAAAATATTTTCAGTGAATACAAATGGCTTTCAAAAATGTTCATCATTTCTGGAAAATGCTAGAAACCATAACCAGAGATGTTGCACATTTTTCCATGACATATTTGGTCACTGAATTAAATCATATGTACTTTGCATTTGGGCATTTAAATGCTAGTAAATATTTTAAATGCTCAAATAATTCTGGAAATAAGTGTGGGCTGTTGGAATTAATCTAAACAGAGCCTATGATTATTTTCAGGATTTTTGAAGGTGTCTAACTATTTTTAATAAAGCCACAAACTTACAGAAGAAATAGAAAACTAAAACAAATAAAAGAGAGAGAGGGAAGGACTTACCTAGCAGAAGCTTACCTGGCGCCCACCAACAGGCCCAGTACTGTAGCTGGCAGCCCAGCCCACCACCACTGCCCCCTGTCGTCTTGCTCCTTGGACAGAAGGACAGGGGCGCGTGCTCGCCGCCTGCTGGCCACGCGCAGGCCACCTCCACCCTGCCTGCTTCATTCCCCCGACGCCCTGAACACGCCACGCAACCCCTGGTCACTCCCCCCTCTCTCCCGTGTCTCTCCCTCGTCTTCCCCTCTCTCCCGAGCACCACCGAGCGGAGCTCCTCGCTGCCGCTCATCACCTACATAGCCACAGCCTCCCCCTCGACCTCTCTCTGTGTTCTGAAGGACCGCCACGACCCCCTCTTCCTCCTCGATGACTCACGCAAGCCCGGACACCCCGTAGAGCAGCCTTCAACACCGTCTTCTTCCTCGATGCCGTGGATCGCCGCCGTCGATTTCTCCGTGTACAGGACCTCCCCGAGCACTCTGAGCATCTCCGCGAGATCACCGTGAGCCCCTCTTCCTCTCCCCTCTTCTCTCAAGCTCGCGCTTGTACGCTAGCTCCATTCCCCACCGCGGCCAAGAGCTTCTCGCCGCCGGCCATGGCGTAGCCATGGCCACAGCCACGCAAGCTTGAACCCGAGCTCACCACTGAACCCAGTACATCCCCACAAGTCAAACACGACCACCCGCTCCTCCTGACGTCTCCTGTAACGCCATTTCGAGCAACGGCCGAACTCCGGCCACCGCGCAAGTCGCCGCCGCCGTCGACTTAGGCCACCGAAGCCGCTGTTGCGTGCACCACTCGATGTGGACGAGCCTCCCCGTCGTGTAGATGCCCTCCGCCGGCCATTTGGTCGCCCGAGAGGGAAACCCAAGCGCCTCCGCCGTCCCTGGCCTCGCCGGCGACGAGCCGCGGGGTCAACTCCGGTGAGTTTGACCCGGGGTTGACCACAGTTTGACGCTCCCTGGGTCGCTGACAAGTGGGCCCAGGGCCCCCAGCTAATCCTAGTTTAGTTTTAATTAAGTCTAATTACTCCACTGACACTTTTAGTTAGTAGTAGTTTAACACTAATTAATTTAGATTAGTTAGTTAGTCACTGACATGTGGCCCCCACACGTCAGGTTTGACCTGACCGTCTCCGTTGACTGCTGACGTCATAGTGACGCAGTGCTGATGCAATAAGTTATTTTCTGGATTTAATTTAATTCAGGAAATTTCAGAAAATACCCCAAACTTCTAAAAATCATATAAATTCCACCGTAGCTCAGAATGAGATAAATTATATATGAAAAATGATCAGAAAAGTCCAATCTATCCATCTGTACTGTTTTCATGCATGTTAGAACAACTTATAGTTGCTGAATTGGGCAAAACAAATAATGGCATTTGAATATCCACATATGGAGTTTGAATTTGAACCTAGGGTTCAAACCAACTTCATTTAACCTGTTGCTAGCTGCTTTAGCTCAAACCACAGCATATTGCCATGTCACATTCATGCATCATGTTGTTGCATTGCATTGATTGTGTTTTCTCTGTGTTGTCGGTATTTGTCCCCTCTCGATAGACTTGGTTCCGACGATGAATTTGATGACACCGATGAAGAACTATATTATCTTCAGAAGTGCCAGGCAAGCAAAACCCCCTTGTTCATTCTGATACTATCCCACTTTCTCGCTCCTGCTCTATTTTACTGCATTAGGACAACAACGATACAACTGTTACTTGCTGTGGTAGTTGAACCCCTTTATCCTCTGCATGACCTGTCATTGCCACAGTAAATAAATGAAACCCACTAGCATGAGTAGGAGTTGTTTGAGCCCTGATGTGCCTACTCATTCATGCTTGTTTGTCATGCCTGCTATTGCTTAGAGTTGAGTCAGGTCTGATTCATCGGGGATGAATTAGAGGTGTGTGAACATGTCCTACTGTTTAGAGCTAAGTGTGTGAACACGATTTGGTAAAGGTAGCGGTGAGAGGCCATGTAGGAGTACATGGTGGGTTGTCTCATTGAAACCGTCCTCAGGAACTGAGTTCTGTGTTTGTGATCCATGAACAGCTACTACCACACATTGGGATCCTTAATTGACTCTCTCGACTTATTAACCGACTCGATCTCTGTCCAGGAGTTGCAACTAGTTTCTGGTGTTTGTAGGTAGTGTTAGTAGTCTACCAAGTGGCACCCAGTACAGGTGGGCTTGGGACAGACTAGGCACAGTGGCCCGGTGTACCAAGTGGCACCCGGATAGTGGACTTGGGAACCCTGCACACATCGTTTGGGGCCGTGAGCGACACCCTGGCCGGATCTCCTTGCGGATGGAACCCGAATAGGCGATAAACCTGGACTAGAGACTTGTGTGGTTAGTCAGGTCATGGCCGACACCCTCGCCAGGCTTCCGCTTGAAGGTTGCCGAGATACATGACGTGTACATGGCGGTAAGTGGCGAGAGCTTGTGTGAAGAAGTACACCCCTGCAGGGTTAATATGATCTATTCGAATAGCTGTGTCCGCGGTAAAGGACTTCTGGGTTGCCTGTACAGTTCATAGACAAGTGAAAGTGGGTACTCTAAAATGCGCAAGATAAGCGTGAGTGTTATGGATGGCGTTCTCGTAGGGAGACGGGAGCGGATCCATAGTGGTGTATTGGTTGGTGAATATGTGGACTCGTGTGCGCCACCTCAAAAGAGTTACATTGCAGTCGTAATTCAGGATAGCCACTGAGTCAAAGCTGGCTTGCTGCAGTTAAACCCCACCATCCCTTTGTTGATAATGATGCATGTGTAGTTAGTTCTGATGTAAGTCTTGCTGGGTACATTTGTACTCACGTTTGCCTATTTTATGTTTTTGCAGAGAGACTTCAGTCTCGCTAGTAGTTCCACGTGGACTTCAATGTTTAGAATGTTACCTCAGCTACGATCTTGTGCCCTCGGCAGGATCTGGTAGTTAGTCAGGCTTCCCAGCCTTTTTCATTTGTAGTTGTCTGTACTCAGACATGTTAAGCTTCCGCGTGTGCTTTGACTTGTATGCTCTGAATGTTGGGTCGTGAGACCCATGTTTGTAATATCTCGCTCCTCGGAGCCTAGTGAATAAATACTTGAGTTGTAGAGTCATGTTGTGATGCCATGTTGTATTTGCACATATCGAGCATATTGTGTGTATGTTATTGAAATGCTTGGTATGTGTGGGATCTGACTATCTAGTTGTTTATCCTTAGTAGCCTCTCTTACCGGGAAATGTCTCCTAGTGCTTCCACTGAGCCATGGTAGCTTGCTACTGCTCCGGAACACTTAGGGTGGCCGGCATGTGTCCTTCTTCGTTCCTGTGTCTGTCCCTTCGGGGAAATGTCACGCGATGAATACCGGAGTCCTGTTAGCCAGCTACAGCCCGGTTCACCGGAGTCCTGCTAGCCCAGTGCTACAGCCTGGATTCACTCGCTGATGACCGACACGTTCGATGCTGGGTCATGGATGCCTGTCCCTATAAGTTTGTGCCACTTTGGATTTACGACTAGCCATGTCAGCCTGGGCTCCTTATCATATGGATGCTAGCGACACTATCATATACGTGTGTCAAAAGGCGCAAACGGTCCCGGGCAAAGGTAAGGCGACACCCGTGGGGATACCGTGCGTGAGGCCGCAAAGTGATATGAGGTGTTACATGCTAGATCGATGTGGCATTGAGTTGGGGTCCTGACAGCTTTGGTATCAGAGCTTGACTGCCTGTAGGTTTACCAAGCCAAACTGGTCGAAGTTGAGTCTAGAAATTCTTTAGTTATATAAGGGAATTGATTGTGGGATGGAACGTAAGGCTCTTTTTACTCCTTTACCTTATGCCCTTCTGATCTGAGTCATCTTATCTTTTCCTACGGGGTTAAGGAACTAGGCTCTCTCCTTCTTCTATCAGGGTCACGTGTTACTAATCCGTAGACTTATAGGATTGTTGGTTTCAAGCCTCAGTTAAGTTCCTACTACTTCCGTATGTTAATTGTTGATCTCGAAACCTTGATACTGTGATGATCGAGTGGTTATGCCACCATTTTGTAGCATTCCTAAATTCTTTTGAGCATTTACAGTCGTTATGCTGTCCGAGTCATCCTAGGTTTCTAAACAGTCTGATGCATTTGCAAATCCCTTCCTCCCGTTCCTGATGTCCTTTTAGGCCAAGTTAAACACACTAATTGCTGAGTTGAGGTACTCTATTGCCTCGACATATATGTTGGAGTTATTATTATGACCCTAGGTGTCTTAGAGGATCATCTAGTAATTTAGCCATGCTTTGTGTTTCCAGTGTGATGATTCTGGCCATCATTCTTGAAAGCATCCCGTGATGCCATTTAGTTAGTAGGCTTTCTATTCCTGGGTTTTTGAACCCAAGATTCACCCTACTTACCTCGTGTTGATAGTGTTGCTAGTTCCTTTAGGATATTAGTAACCTTTGTGATAGTCCTCGAGGTCCGTGATATATCGTTCTTCCAAATACCATGAACCATTCTTGGCGGGAGTTCTTTTGAACCAAAAGATCACAACCAGAGTGCTCTTGATGAGTTCTCCATTCTATATTATGAATCTGCCAGTTCTACCTTTTGCATGGGTTATCCGGAAGAAATGTTGAGCTTTGCTCGACATACTAATCTATGCATCCACAACTCAGAAAGATATATGTTCCTTTCAGTTGTCCCTCTTCAGTCGTATTCCGATCTTCGTCTATCAATTGATAGTCAGGAGTAATTGTGCATTCATGTTATTGATGCTTATTATTCTTGTGGTCCATCAAGCCATTCTATTCAGGATGACTAGGAGAAACAAACTCCAGTACCTCATCCATGTCCAGGATTAGGTCAAAATAGTTGTGCTCCGCAGATCAAAATGCCAACCTAGCTTTTGACTCTGTTCTACCCTGAAGTATTACCGTCTTTATGTCAGGATTTTCATGAAAATTGCACCGGCTCTTGTGAATTCTTGACGTAGTGATACTTCTCGCCATCATTATTCATCCCTCGGTTCCATGTTGTCGCAGCCGGAATGCCGACAAGTGAATCGTGATGTGTGAATTCAATACTCCTAGCAACCTTGTTGCTTGGTAGTTAATGGACAATAATTTCATTCTTAGCGTGTTGGTTTTTGAATCATCATTCTAAGATTGATCATGCTACCTAGTCCTTATTTTTGGTGCACTCCTGATCAATGAGTTAGAATTATCCAATCCCTTGCTTATTTCACCATATCATCTTGCCCTGAAAAGCAAGATCGTTCTCGAGCTTAGTGACATATCGGTGGTTCGTGATTTTCCATATATCTTCTCGGAAGTATTACCAGGTTGTCACCTGACCGCTATGCTGAGCTCGTGATCAAGTTGGTTCTTGTAAGCCACCCCTTCTCCAAGAATCCGTGTTGGATACCCCTGAGCTAGTTGGTTAAGCTAAACGACAACTTGGAGAGTTGGAAGATAAAAGCTTACCTAACCTAGTTTGTTTCAAAGAGATATCCTGGTGTTGGTGTGTTAGTTGAAGAAAGATGATATCTTCATCGATTGGTCCCTGCGATCAGTTGTTGGACCTATTATCTTATAAAAACGTCGATTTGAGTATGGGCTATCATCAAATCAAATCAGAACCAACGATATTCGTAATGTTGTCTTACTCGTGGTTTTTCCTCGAGCATACACCATTATATCCTTTGGTCTAGCCAATGCTATCACCGTGTTCACTTAACTATGGAATTCCTCTTATATGGTAACCTGGATGAATTGTTGTTGAGCCCATCGACAACATCCTTATCTCCCCCATGATTTTGTTGGACATTAAGCTGGTATTGGAAACTTTTGTAAACATTATCTTCATGTCACGTTCATGAAATACATGTTTGGTGTAAGAAGTGACTTTATCCAAGTTCACGTGCATTAGGTGCAAGTAGCCGCCGTGAATTGAGAAAGATTGTTTTTGCTTTCTCCGGAGTCATCCCAAGTCAGTCATGCATGTGCGAAGTATTCCATGGTTTGATAGGCTCGCTACCTCCACTCCACGTGTAATCCCTAGCACACCAAGCCACTGATTGATTTGTTCAAGGAAAAGAAGTTCTTAAGTGCTAATCCTTAAGGACCCAAAGGTACATGCGCAGGACTTCGCTCTCCGCAATGATGGTTCCCCACCTGAACTCGGTAGTGTTTTATTGTAAGACTACCATGTGGTCATGTTTGTCTGGGACAACGTGTTCACATGTGTGTAGCAGAACCAGCTCATGTTTTGGAGCTTGCTATCGTAGTTCATTTCCCGAGAATCTCGCAACGCCATCTCGTCGATTTGTGTTGCAAACTTCCATTTTTTCTCTCTAGACTTGATGAGTCTGGAATATCCTGACACCAACCAGATCTGAATCTCAGGCAGGTATGATGGTTGGAACATGCCCCAAGAATTATAATATTGGTCTGTCTGAAACCCGGTAAAGTGGATGTCGTGGCCAACACACCCAGCCGGAGGACCTAATATTGTAGTATCTTGATTGAGGAAGTTGGCCACCTCCCCATAAGGATTTCATAGGATTTACTCCCTAGATGTCCCTTATGGATTTTCGTGTCCCCGAAGTCTGATCTTTTACTTGATGTTCTAGATATCGAACCATTTCTATGAATGGGTTACGCTAGCACATCAAGGAGAACATTAGAAGTGGAGTGCTATCTCTCGGTCGATCATCCAGATTTTGTTTCCTTGGCCCCGCCAAGGTGAAATCTGAGAAAGTGTTATCTTCCTTTGCTTCTGCATCCTCCACCGGTATTCATCGTGGTAGTAAGATGTGTTGCCAGGATCCTCGGCACGGATGTTGGTAAGACCTTGATGAGTATGGAAATGCTCAAGTTCTTGAGGGCACACTCAGTCACTAGGTTATATCCTAGGTATCAATTGAAACGTGTCTTCCGTTTGTAGAGTTATCTTATAACTCTAGCTTCCTTTCCAAACTGAGTATGCCATTCTTTCAAATTCGTTCAAACGATCAATTGTGATTTGCCTTAGGCTGGCATAAGGAGTTTCAATGATCTAGGTATCAAAAGTAATTCTTTTTGCCACTTAAGGGAGTAATTCTACGAGTCACCTTCTCTAAGGTGCCCCGTTATGGAATCATGGCAATCATTTCATCGCTATCTTGAAACCATTCACCACCCTCTTCAGCGTGGAATGGTTGCCTACCAATTTGAACCTCCGTCATCTGTTTCACTCCCTCCCTCTAGATGTGTGCTTCGTGTCTCAACTCGAGAGATGTTTCAATGTCTCACTCCGTGAGTTGATCCTGAGTTGCTCGACCTTCGATAAGATCGATCCCTCTAGAGTTTTCCTTTTCCTCTCTTTGTCATGTTAGTTGGAGTTCTCGGGGCAAGACATTGAGACAATGATGGTGATCAAGTAAACGATCTTATGAAGTGCCACCTGGACCGTGAAGATTGTGTTAGTTCGCGTTTCCTCCTTCATCCGACCCTACGCTTGAATCTCGGGACGAAATTCTTGTTTAGTAGGGGTGAGTTATCACATCCCTAGCTTCTGGCATTGCACTAGGCTAACCTCATGTGTGCATCATGTTTAAACTTTGAAGAAACTTGAAATGGGGATGTCCAAACCCTAGTACCAAATGGAATTCAAATAGGTTCAACCTAAAAATATTTTCAGTGAATTCAAATGGCTTTCAAAAATGTTCATCATTTCTAGAAAATGCTAGAAACCAAAACCAGAGATGTTGCACATTTTTCCATGACATATTTGGTCACTGAATTAAATCATATGTACTTTGCATTTGGGCATTTAAATGCTAGTAAATATTTTAAATGCTCAAATAATTCCGGAAATAAGTGCTGGCTGTTGGAATTAATCTAAACAGAGCCTATGATTATTTTCAGGATTTTTGAAGGTGTCTAACTATTTTTAATAAAGCCACAAACTTACAGAAGAAATAGAAAACTAAAACAAATAAAAGAGAGAGAGGGAAGGACTTACCTAGCAGAAGCTTACCTGGCGCCCACCAACAGGCCCAGTACTGTAGCTGGCAGCCCAGCCCACCACCACTGCCCCCTGTCGTCTTGCTCCTTGGACAGAAGGACAGGGGCGCGTGCTCGCCGCCTGCTGGCCACGCGCAGGCCACCTCCACCCTGCCTGCTTCATTCCCCCGACGCCCTGAACACGCCACGCAACCCCTGGTCACTCCCCCCTCTCTCCCGTGTCTCTCCCTCGTCTGCCCCTCTCTCCCGAGCACCACCGAGCGGAGCTCCTCGCTGCCGCTCATCACCTACATAGCCACAGCCTCCCCCTCGACCTCTCTCTGTGTTCTGAAGGACCGCCACGACCCCCTCTTCCTCCTCGATGACTCACGCAAGCCCGGACGCCTCTTCTTCCTCGATGCCGTGGATCGCCGCCGTCGATTTCTCCGTGTACAGGACCTCCCCGAGCACTCTGAGCATCTCCGCGAGATCACCGTGAGCCCCTCTTCCTCTCCCCTCTTCTCTCAAGCTCGCGCTCGTATGCTAGCTCCATTCCCCACCGTGGCCAAGAGCTTCTCGCCGCCGGCCATGGCGTAGCCATGGCCACAGCTGCGCAAGCTTGAACCCGAGCTCACCACTGAACCCAGTACATCCCCACAAGTCAAACACGACCACCCGCTGCTCCTGACGTCTCCTGTAACGCCATTTCGAGCAATGGCCGAACTCCGGCCGCCGCGCAAGTCGCTACCGCCATCGACTTAGGCCACCGAAGCCGCTGTTGCGTGCACCACTCGACGCGGACGAGCCTCCCCGTCGCGTAGATGCCCTCCGCCGGCCATTTGGTCGCCGGAGGAGGAAACCCGAGCGCCTCCGCCGTCCCTGGCCTCGCCGGCGACGAGCCGCGGGTCAACTCCGATGAGTTTGACCCGGGGTTGACCACAGTTTGACGCTCCCTGGGTCGCTGACAAGTGGGCCCAGGGCCCCAGCTAATCCTAGTTTAGTTTTAATTAAGTCTAATTACTCCACTGACATTTTTAGTTAGTAGTACTTTAACACTAATTAATTTAGATTAGTTAGTTAGTCACTGACTGTGGCCCCCACACGTCAGGTTTGACCTGACCGTCTCCGTTGACTGCTGACGTCACAGTGACGCAGTGCTGACGCAATAAGTTATTTTCTGGATTTAATTTAATTCAGGAAATTTCAGAAAATACCCCAAACTTCTAAAAATCATATAAATTCAACCGTAGCTCAGAATGAGATAAATTATATATGAAAAATGATCAGAAAAATCCAATCTATCCATCTGTATTGTTTTCATGCATGTTAGAACAACTTATAGTTGCTGAATTGGGCAAAAGAAATAATGGCATTTGAATATCCACATATGGAGTTTGAATTTGAACCTAGGGTTCAAACCAACTTCATTTAACCTATTGCTAGCTGCATTAGCTCAAACCACAGCATATTGCCATGTCACATTCATGCATCATATTGTTGCATTGCATTGATTGTGTTTTCTCTGTGTTGCCGGGATTTGTCCCCTCTCGATAGACTTGGTTCCGACGATGAATTCGATGACACCGATGAAGAACTATATTATCTTCAGAAGTGCCAGGCAAGCAAAAACCCCTTGTTCATTCCGATACTATCCCACTTTCTCGCTCCTGCTCTATTTTACTGCATTAGGACAACAACGACACAATGTTACTTGCTGCGGTAGTTGAACCCCTTTATCCTCTGCATGACCTGTCATTGCCACAGTAAATAAATGAAACCCACTAGCATGAGTAGGAGTTGTTTGAGCCCTGATGTGCCTACTCATTCATGCTTGTTTGTCATGCCTGCTATTGCTTAGAGTTGAGTCAGGTCTGATTCATCGGGGATGAATTAGAGGTGTGTGAACATGTCCTACTGTTGAGAGCTAAGTGTGTGAACACGATTTGGTAAAGGTAGCGGTGAGAGGCCATGTAGGAGTACATGGTGGGTTGTCTCATTGAAACCGTCCTCAGAAACTGAGTTCTGTGTTTGTGATCCATGAACAGCTACTACCACACATTGGGATCCTTAATTGACTCTCTCGACTTATTAACCGACTCGATCTCTGTCCAGGAGTTGCAACTAGTTTCTGGTGTTTGTAGGTAGTGTTAGTAGTCTACCAAGTGGCACCCGGTACAGGTGGGCTTGGGACAGACTAGGCACAGTAGCCCGGTGTACCAAGTGGCACCCAAATGGTGGACTTGGGAACCCTGCACACATCGTTTGGGGCCGTGAGCGACACCCCGGCCGGATCTCCTTGCGGATGGAACCCGAATAGGCGATAAACCTGGACTAGAGACTTGTATGGTTAGTCAGGTCGTGGCCGACACCCTCGCCAGGCTTCCGCTTGAAGGTTGCCGAGATACATGACGTGTACATGGCGGTAAGTGGCGAGAGTGTGTGTGAAGAAGTACACCCTTGCAGGGTTAATATGATCTATTCGAATAGCCGTGTCCGCGGTAAAGGACTTCTGGGTTGCCTGTACAGTTCATAGAGTAAGTGAAACTGGATACTCTAAAATGCGCAAGATAAGCGTGAGTGTTATGGATGGCGTTCTCGTAGGGAGACGGAAGCGGATCCATAGTGGTGTATTGGTTGGTGAATATGTGGACTCGTGTGCACCACCTCAAAAGAGTTACATTGCAGTCGTAGTTCAGGATAGCCACTGAGTCAAAGCTGGCTTGCTGCAGTTAAACCCCACCATCCCTTTGTTGATAATGATGCATGTGTAGTTAGTTCTGATGTAAGTCTTGCTGGGTACATTTGTACTCACGTTTGCCTATTTTATGTTTTTGCAGAGAGACTTCAGTCTCGCTAGTAGTTCCACGTGGACTTCAATGTTTAGAATGTTACCTCAGCTACGATCTTGTGCCCTCGGCAGGATCTGGTAGTTAGTCAGGCTTCCCAGCCTTTTTCATTTGTAGTTGTCTGTACTCAGACATGTTAAGCTTCCGCGTGTGCTTTGACTTGTATGCTCTGAATGTTGGGTCGTGAGACCCATGTTTGTAATATCTCGCTCCTCGGAGCCTAGTGAATAAATACTTGAGTTGTAGAGTCATGTTGTGATGCCATGTTGTATTTGCACATATCGAGCATATTGTGTGTATGTTATTGAAATGCTTGGTATGTGTGGGATCTGACTATCTAGTTGTTTATCCTTAGTAGCCTCTCTTACCGGGAAATGTCTCCTAGTGCTTCCACTGAGCCATGGTAGCTTGCTACTGCTCCGGAACACTTAGGGTGGCCGGCATGTGTCCTTCTTCGTTCCTGTGTCTGTCCCTTCGGGGAAATGTCACGCGATGAATACCGGAGTCCTGTTAGCCAGCTACAGCCCGGTTCACCGGAGTCCTGCTAGCCCAGTGCTACAGCCTGGATTCACTCGCTGATGACCGACACGTTCGATGCTGGGTCATGGATGCCTGTCCCTATAAGTTTGTGCCACTTTGGATTTACGACTAGCCATGTCAGCCTGGGCTCCTTATCATATGGATGCTAGCGACACTATCATATACGTGTGTCAAAAGGCGCAAACGGTCCCGGGCAAAGGTAAGGCGACACCCGTGGGGATACCGTGCGTGAGGCCGCAAAGTGATATGAGGTGTTACATGCTAGATCGATGTGGCATTGAGTCGAGGTCCTGACAGCGAGATAGATTTTGCATGTACTGATCTCTCTCATGTGTCTATGTTTTAGGGTACATTCACTAGGAACAATGTCGTTAATCATCCGCCGCCATAAAACCCTTACTTTAGGGACTACATTGAGTTTCCACAGCTTACTGCCCTTCATCCATTGAAGATCCCGCTATCTACCGTTCATCTAGAGCTACACGCTCTTTTTGATTCACTAGAGCTCGATAGGTCGATTTAACAAAGTAGTTGCCTGATTTCTCATGTGCCCATGCAAATGATGTGGACATAGATACCATAGATACGTCTACAAATATTACACATTATATTTTTCTGGTAATTTCTATTGATAATTGTATGATGTTATATTTTATTATCAGGGGCAAAAATACTGCTCATTTTTATGCTTTATGCAGAAATATTGAAAACATGTATATGCTACATATTAAAAGACAAAATTATACTGGAGATTTTGAAGAGAGTATGTAAATCTTATAAGCTAGTGCTACATCAAAAAATCTTCCAAGGAGCTGCCACGGACATGCGCCAAGGACATGGACTATTGTTGATCAATTCTACAAAGAAGAAGGTGGGGCTTATACTAGTCAAAGCTGGCAAATTCTATTTAGTGCTGCAGGCGCCAGTTTCTTATGTTTCTGCAAACCAGCGCGTGCAGTCGCCTTAGCTGGGCTCGGCCCATTTACATTTCCTTGGATCTGTTTTAAAGTGCAAAAATGGTGTGAGCTCGAGAATCGATATCTAGACCTCAGCGCTCCAAACGTACCAAGCTAACCATACTTCCATACTTTTGTGCTTCAAAATCTTCAGTATAATTTTGAAATGGCCATCAATACCTTATGGTTGAAGACTGCTTCCATACTTTTTTTTCTTTCCTGAGTTCGCACCTCTTTTTTCTTTTTTCTTTTTTTCAGTCCTTTTTTTCCTTTTTTATTTATTTCTTTTTCTGAAATGCGCGATTGTAAATTGATGAACTTTTTTCATAATCAACGAACATTTTTTTTAAAATACATGAACTTTTCTCCAAATTGATGAACTTTTTAGAAAATTTGTGAACATTTGATGAACTTTTCTTAAAAAATCCATGAACTTATTTTCAAATTCGATGAACTTTTCTCAAATTTAATGAACATTTAAAATTCATTGACCTTGTTATGAAAATGAATGAACTTTTTTTCAATGGCGATGAACTTTTTTTCAAGTTTGATGATTTTTTTCAAATTTGATGAACTTTATCTTAAATTCGATGAACTTTTTTTCAAATCCAATTAACTTTTTTTCAAAATCGATGAACTCTTTTCAAAATCGATGAACTTTTTTCAATGTTAATGAACTTTTTTTCAAATTGGATGATTTGTTTTCAAATTCAATGAACTCTTTCTCAAATTTGGTGAACTTTTTTCAAATTTGATGATCTTTTTCTTTCAAATTGGATGAATTTTTTTAAAATTCAATGAACTTTTTTGAAATTCAATGAACTTTTTTGAAATTCATGAACTTTTCCATTTTTGTGAAGTTTGCTTTTCTCATGGTTCATGTGAATGCTTTGTCATATTTATATTTCTTTAGTCAAATAATTTATAGTGCGTATATAATACTAGTAGTATATGTTTAATGTTTGTACTGGATGAAAGGTGAAAATGCTCAGTTTTCCGCAAGTAATCAACAAACTAAACATGGTCTAGTGGTTAACTCGTGTGGGCGTCTACTGTGGCGTTGGGAGTGCTCAATTTTAACCTGACATTTTTCCTTCGCCTTTTGCTTTATAGCACGTTGCTGGGCCGGCCCACTTCGCGTCCTTGCGAGCGCCAGCAGCGTGAACCGGCGCCTACAGCGCTCAATAGAAGCTCCCCTCAAAGCCATCATGCAAGCATGCATTACATGCATGTACACGCACGGGCTTGGCCCATGAGAAGCACGTCTGGTGCGCAAGCCACGGGCTGCCTAGATTTCGTCCGAGCGCCGGACTTCGAAGACAACACGAGACATCCGACCATCGTCTTTGATAAGAGTCTATCAATTAGATTCGGATTTTGTTTAGAGAAGTTTAACTATTGCTACTTTTATTTGTCTTTGCTCGTAGCGGCTAGTGTGACCGTTAAGACATCCTATCGGAACTCCATCTTCTGAGATTTATTCCATCTAGCATATTCGTAATTTCATATTGCTTGGCTATTATTTTCTTGCATGTTCTTCGATTTTCTTGCAGGAAAAATCCTTCGTGGATAGGTCGATCACGCCGTTGGCTCGATCGATAACACCGTGGAGTTGGTTCAGCGATTGCCGTGGATATCAGTCGTGTACGGTTCTCCCTGTACGGTTGGTAGCCGGATCATGAGGGTCAAATCCTCCAAAAATAGTAGTTATCTCTCTCTCATCGAAAGATCGATTCACCAGTTCACATTAAGTGGTATCAGTTTTCAGGTTCATCAGTAAGAGATTTACAGTTTTATTAGATTAGATTGCTTTTAGTCCTACAACCCACAAAAAGCCAAAAATTTAGATTAGTTCATCTGTTGCAACTACCTCTTTAGCCTCTAGCAATTTTTGCATTTAGTATTTGTATAGTTGAATTTTTTTTGTTGCATTCATCCTAGTATTAGTGTTGGTTTAGTCCGAGAGAACATTATCTACCAGATCGATCTTTGTTTTTATCCATATATTTTCCGCCAAGTTCGTCCGTGATCTGGCAGGGTAAAACAGAAAATGAATCTCCGTCCACTCCTTTACGTGTCCACCACACCAGTCCATCCGCCTGCCGAGTAATCCACTCACCGATTCATCTATGTCTCATCATTCGCATCATCCGCGCACACGTTTGGTTTTTTTCTCCGCCGACCGCTGTATCTTGCGCCTGCTCTGCCTACCATGTGTCTGTGTCTGCTAGCCAGCGCTGCTGTGTGTGACGTAGTGCTCTGCTACACCACCTTTGGATTTGCCTGGCCACACGTCTCTTTTATTAACACCGTATCCAGCCACCCGTGCAATCAGATCTAGCTAGCTTTCTAGGCTTGCTTTCCTGCCTAGCTTCCCTTAGTACCCGTACATTGCAGCAAAAGAAATTTCCTGATAGCCAACTTGTGTATATTCGCTAGTAATCGGCTTGATAAAAAAAGAAAAAGAAAAAAGGAAAAGGAAAAACAATAACAACATCGAGCCGGCTAGCATCTGTTTTGGACTACTTTTTTCCTTCTGCTATTCGGGACACTATTTTTGCTGCTACTCAATCGCTGCACCATCTATCATCTATTTTTGACCTTCGTTATCCACTCACGTGTCTTCCGCTACTTCACACTGTTATATATTACTCGACATGTTCCACTCATTTGATTCAGTATCTGGGCTTAGATCGTTTTATCTCTTACTAGTTGACTACCAGGACTAGTTAGGAGTTTGAGCAATTATTCAACTTGCATTGCTTTTTGCTAAATTGTGCCACTGATATTTTGAGTTGAGAAGCCTTTGCCAAGCTACACTTTTCCCTACTAATAAGTACAGGTTTCGGCTCTATTGATTCCTGGTCATCGCTCCATCCAATCTTCATCGGTCGTTTGAAACCAACACCAACCCGTCGATCACCACCTGCTGCATTGGTAAGAAAAAATAAGAATTTGATACTAAGCTTGATTGTGAGCGAATTTCCTGGTCTACTGTGTTTTTCCTCTTTCGCTAACAATGGCACAGGATCAACCCACACTTGAGGAACTCGTTCCGGATGTGAAGGTCACCAGCGCCTCGCCCAACATGAGGGTGCTCAGATTGTGGCAGAAGAGAGGCTCAAGGCCATAGAGGATGCACAAGGTGTTGCCAACACACATCTGCAGGATATATTGTCACGTCTGGACGGGTTGCTAATTGCACCCGGGGTCAACAACAACATTGTTCCTCGCAACTCCATGGGTGGCGCCGCTATTTCGCAAGCTCAACGTGTGCTCGTGGGTCATCCACAACACCCAGCTACTGCCACAGATGCCGCCACCATAAACCAGCACCAACGCATTCCTCCTCGTGTCAACGAGGAATATGGGGACAACTACGAGGATTATTCTAGTGACACTGAGGACGACCAAGCGGTTGACGGCCACAATGACCGTGTTCATCAAAAATTGTGTTTCAACCATCAAGGTATGGCACGAGGTCCACACAGGTATGATGTTCGAGATTACGACCACTCTAGTGCTAAAATTAAATTTACTATGCCTGCTTTCAATGGTAAATATAATCCAGATGTTTATCTTGATTGGGAACTTTCAGTTGAACAAAAATTTGCATGTCATGATATTCCTGAGAATCAAAGAGTTAGGGCAGCTACTAGTGAATTTACAAACTTTGCTTCTATTTGGTGGAGTGAGTATTGTCGTGTTAATGCAAACAATATACCTACTACTTGGGATGCTTTAAAACAAGCTATGCGACAATGTCATGTTCCTCTCATGTTATGCTCGTGACAAACTAAATGAATTGCAACATTTAAAACAAGGTAGTAGTTCTGTAGAGGATTATTATCAAGAATTGCAAACTGTCTTCATGCGATGTGGATTAATTGAAACCGAAGATGCCATGATGGCTAAATTTTTAGGTGGTTTGAATCGTGATATTCAGGATATATTGGACTATAAGGAGTACAATTCTATTACTCGTTTGCTTCATTTTGCTTGTGAAGCTGAAAGGGAAGTACAGGGATGACACAACAAGGGACGAGGTAACTTTTATGCAGGTCGTCACTCATCATGGACACACTCTCCAACTGTCCAAACCACTACGGAGGTAACACCACATCTCTCGAACAATGGTGCACTCCCAACAAGTTCAAATTCAGCTCCACAATCCTCTGCAGCTTCGAAAGCAATATCTCTAGCACCCACCACTTCATCTGGACGCACAGGGGACATGAAGTGACATATATGCAAAGGTGGCGGGTACTTGATGAAGAACTGTCCAAATAAATGTATATTCATTATGCGGAAAGATGGTGAGTACTCATCCGCTAGTGATTTGGATGAAGATACACGTGCTATGCTTGCCACTAATAATGCAGGTGACACTAAGGAGAATGACACAAAGGCGATACATGTTAATGCTGCAATGGCAGATCAATACCCTAGCCTTGTAACCATGCGAGTACTTTTAGCGCTGAGGTTGGGCATACTGAGATTCCTCAATGCCATAATCTTTTTCAGACTAAGTTTGTTGTCAAAGGGCATTCTGTTCGTGTGATCATTGATGGTGGAAGCTGCAATAATTTGGCGAGTATTGAGATGGTAGGGAAGCTTTGCCTCACCATTACAAGACACCCCCATCCATATTATATCCAACGGTTCAACGACGGTGGTAAATTGAAGGTAACACGTCGTGCGAGGGTTTATTTTACACTTGGTTCGTATCATGATTATGCTGACTGTGATGTCGTATCTATGCAAGCATGTTCTTTATTGTTAGGTCGACCTTGGCAATATAATAATTGTGTTACCCATCATGGCAGAACAAATTCGTATACCCTCATGTTTGAAGGGAAAAACTTGTTACCCATGACTCCAGACGAGATAGTAAAAGATGAAAAACCTAGAAATCAAATGTGTAACGACAAAAAGCAAGCATTTAGTAGTAATCAAGCTGATGTTGTGCATGCGTTGTTCGCTTTTAATTCTACTTTTTATAATTTTGGCATGCCAATCGATGGTGATATATCTATTGGACTCACCACCATGTTGGATTGTATACACAAGAACAGTGTTGATCTAAGTGCACATGATATTCATGCTATTTCATTTATTATACATGTTGCACGGATAGTTGACTAGCATAAATCATTTTATCAGGGGACATGGTTCACTTCTATATGCACATCTAGTAGCTTGTTTTGCCCTGCTTGGTTTCCTTGGTTTTAAAAATTGCAGCTAATGGAAAACCGAGGATGGCTTTATTTTCAAGCCCTGTTCAAGAATTCATCCGATTAACCAGTTAACTTGCCGATTAATCCCTACTCGTAGGGTCACCGAGTAGCCTATAAACCGATAAATCGTCCGATTAATTGATTAAATGGCCGATTAACTTGCCGATTAGCCGATTAATCCCCTACTCACCTGCCAACCGAGCAGCTACCATTTAACGATTTCTTTAACAATGTTTTCAAGAAAGGAAGGATGATGTGGACATAGATACCATAGATACGTCTACAAATATTACACAATATATTTCTTAGGTAATTTCTATTGATAATTATACGATGTTATATTTTATTACCATGGGCACAAATACTGCACATTTTTATGCTTTATGCAGAAATATTGGAAACATGTATATGGTACATATTAAAAGATAAAATTATATTGAAGATTTTGAAGCACAAGAGTATGTAAATCTTATAAGCCAGTGCTACATCAAAAATCGTTCAAGGAGCTGCCACGGATATGCGCCAAGGACATGGACTATTATTGATTAATTCTACAAAGAAGAAGGTGGGGCCCATACTAGTCAAAGCCATCATGCATGCATGCATTACATGCATGTACACGCACGGGCTTGGCCCATGAGAAGCACGTGTGATGCGCAAGCCATGGGCTGCCTAGATTTCGTCCGAGCGCCGGACTCCGAAGACAACACGAGACATCTGACCGTCGTCTTTGTAGTTAATAAATAGCAGTCTGTCAATCTTACACATATCAAATCAAATCTAATCCCCTCACCAGTTCCCCTCTCGTTAGGGTTTCTTCCTCCTCTCGGCGACGGCGACGCCATCTCCGTAGAGATCGATCTCCCCTCCCCGTCCCCCTCAGGCGGTGAACGTTGTGGCTGCTAGGCCGCGGCGGCCGTCTAGATCGGGCGGCTTTTTGGGACAGTACTGCTCGCGGACCCAAAACCCAGAGCAAGAGGATCATGGATGTGACAACAGCGGCGTCGGGCTCAGCCACGTTCAATCTCGAAGTGCTGATGGAAGAACTCAGGCGCAAGGAGGATGACCTGTAGGATGTGGTGGTGGACGACAGCGAATTGCCAAAGGAGGTTACACGCTAGATGGCAATCGCTAGGGTTCACACCAATAAAACTTACAGCCAATACTGGTTTTACAGAAACATGAGGGTGGCATGGGATCTAGCATAGGAAGTGAAGATCAGACCGCTTGAGGAAAACATGTACTCCCTCCAATTCTCATGTCTTGGAGATTGGGAGAGGGTAATGGAGGAAGGCCCGTGGAATTTCAAGGGGAAAGCGGTAGTTCTGGCACACTATGATGGTTTCACGAAGCCGTGGATGATTGAACTCAACAAAATGGATATATGGCTGCAGATCCATGACCTCCCACATGACTACCTCTCCAAAATAAAGGCCCTGTCTGCCACATGGGCGAGTTCATATTTGCCGAGCCAAAGTCACATGATTTCGAGGGCAACTTTGCAAGAGTTCATGTCAGAGTCGATGTTACAAAGCCACTGAAAAACGATGTCTCGCTAGTGGTGAAAAAGAAGGATACGGTGGAGCGTGTCATCTTCAGAATCAAGTACGAGAGGTTGCCAGATTGGTGTGCTGTATGTGGATACTTGGGCCATCTTTATAAGGAGTGTGGAGATGGGGTTCATCCCCAAAGGCGCTGGTTTTCAAGGACATCAACGCTAGATAGTTTCAGGGTCCAGGAAGGGGACCGGGGGAAAACGAAAGAACCAGGGGTGGCCGTGGCAGAGGCCGTTCGGGAAGAGGAGGAGGACGCTCAACGACGCACTGTGAACCCATGGGTAGCCAGTATCAGGAGGACAGTGATCCTATGCAAGATGATGTCATAATGGAGGAATCAGAACATAACATGAAGAGGGCTGCTAGAGCTGTCCCAAAGGCAACACACCTACCACTCCCCGCAGGACAAACAAGCAAACCTCTCCTAATGGCGCCACCGGTGGTGCCCCAAGCCCCACGTCGAAGCAGGAACCGAAGAGGAATAAACCAAGCCCGTCAACTGATGATACAAACCCGGCGAGGATGGTGACACCCAAAAAAACTCTGATGCGCATTTGGCGGGTCTCCCAGGGGGGTCGCCTAGCGCAATGAGTCTCCTTTGCTGGAACTGCTGCGAAATTGGCAAAGCCGCGATAGTTCGGGAGTTTGCCCCCTCTATACTTTGTATTCTTGGAACACAAATAGAGGGTAGTAGGGTTGAGGCTATGGTAGTAGGGATAGGGTACAATAAGAGCTTTGCAGTTAGTAGTTCTGGTAGAAGTGGCGGTCTTTGTATTTTCTGGAATGATGAAATAAAAGTGGAGATTATTGGTTATTCGAGGTACCACATTGATGTTTTAGTAGAAGAGATGGTGGATGTGCATGCCAGAGTTACATTTGTCTATGGAGAGGCTCAAGTTCCAGAGAGATACAAAACTTGGGACACCTTGAAGGGGATTGCAGAAACACAGGATAGGCCATGGGCGGTAATTGGAGACTTCAACGAGGTATTGAACCTTAATGAACATGATGGAGTTGGGAACCGCAGCCAAGCTCAGATAGACGGATTCAGAGAAGCGGTTGACATTTGTGGTTTGGAAGATATAGGATACAATGGTATAAGTTGGACTTTTGAAAAGAAGGTGGCAGGAGGCACCTTCACTCGGGTCAGATTAGACAGATGTCTAGTGAATCCAGAATGGATGATTGCTTTACCATTAACTGCTTTGACTCACAAGAATGCTGCAAGTTCGGATCACATCCCAATCCTCCACACGCTACGTGAATTGCATGCATGCAATGCAGGACCCAAGGCTTTTAAATATGAAACAATGTGGGAAAGGCAGGAATCCCTTTTCACTATAGTGAGCAGCAGATGGAGCATGCAAGAGGGAGAAATTGTCGAGTCCCTGCGCGCAATACTAGGAGACCTGGCGGGAGATTTGTCGGCATGGGATCGTGACAAATTTGGGTCAGTGCGTAGAGAGATAGCCAACTTAAAAATCATCTTGAGCTCATGTGTGCTATCCTGGGGAGGGCTGGTCCAAGTAGAGAAGAGACAAAGTTGACTGACAGGCTTGTGGAACTATTTTATCACGAGGAGATGCTTTGGCGCCAAAGAGCGCGGGTAGAGTGGCTTGTTCGTGGTGATAAGAACACTTATTTTTTTCCATTTGAGAGCGAGCAGATGATGATGCAAAGATTAGATCAAGTCACTGCAGATTGCGAACGGCCAAACCACCGAAGATAAGGCAGAGATGGAGGAGATGACCACAACTTTTTATAAAGATCTATACATCTCCGAGGGAGTGCATAATATGGATGAAGTGCTAGCAAATGTTCCAACCAAGGTAACATCAGTAATGAATGTGAAGGAAATATGCCCTAGAGGCAATAATAAAGTTATTATTTATTTCCTTATTTCATGATAAATGTTTATTATTCATGCTAGAATTGTATTAATCGGAAACATAATACATGTGTGAATACATAGACAAACATAGTGTCACTAGTATGCCTCTACTTGACTAGCTCGTTTATCAAAGATGGTTATATTTCCTAGCCATGGACAAAAGAGTTGTCATTTGATTAACGGGGTCACATCATTAGGAGAATGATGTGATTGACATGACCCATTCCGTTAGCCTAGCACTTGATCGTTTAGTATATTGCTATTGCTTTCTTCATGACCTATACATGTTCCTGTAACTATGAGATTATGCAACTCCCATTTACCGGAGGAACACTTTGAGTGCTACCAAACGTCACAACGTAACTGGGTGATTATAAAGGTGCTCTACAGGTGTCTCCAAAGGTACATGTTGGGTTGGCGTAATTCGAGATTAGGTTTTGTCACTCCGATTGTCGGAGAGGTATCTCTGGGCCCTCTCGGTAATACTCATCTCCTAAGCCTTGCAAGCATTGTAACTAATGAGTTAGTTATGAAATGATGTATTACGAAACGAGTAAAGAGACTTGCCGGTAACGAGATTGAACTAGGTATTGGATACCGACGATCGAATCTCGGGCAAGTAACATACCGATGACAAAGAGAACAACGTATGTTGTTATGCGGTTTGACCGATAAAGATCTTCGTAGAATATGTAGGAACCAATATGAACATCCAGGTTCCGCTATTGGTTATTGACCGAGAATAGTTCTAGGTCATGTCTACATAGTTCTCGAACCCGTAGGGTCCGCACGCTTAACGTTACAATGACAGTTTTATTATGAGTTTATAAGTTTTGATGTACCGAAGGAGTTCGAAGTCCCAGATGAGATCGGGGACATGACGAGGAGTCTCGAAATGGTCGAGACGTAAAGATCGATATATTGGACGACTATATTCGGAGTTCGGAAAGGTTCCGAGTGATTCGGGTATTTTCGGGGGTACCGGGGAGTTACAGGAATACGAGGAAGAAGCAATGGGCCTCATGGGCCAAGTGGTGGAAGAGAGGAGGAAGGGCGCGCGGCCCCCCTAGCCCAAACCGAATTGGACTAGGGGGCCGGCCCCCCTTTTCTTCTTGTCCTCCCTCTCCTTCCTTCTCCTTCTCCTCCCCTTCCTTCCCTTCTCCTAGTAGGACTTGGAAAGAGGGGGGAATCCTACTTGGAGTAGGATTCTCCCCCTTGGGCGCGCCTCCTCCTCTTGGACGGCCTCCTCCCCCTTGCTCCTTTATATACGGGGACAGGGGGGCACCCCATGACACGACACAATTTGATCTACGGATCGTTCCTTAGCCGTGTGCGGTGTCCCCCTTCACCATATTCCACCTCGGTCATATCGTCGCGGAGTTTAGGCGAAGCCCTGCGCCGGTAGAACATCATCATCGTCACCACGCCGTCGTGCTGACGGAACTCATCCCCGAAGCTTTGCTGGATTGGAGCCCGGGGATCGTCATCGAGCTGAACGTGTGCTGAACTCGGAGGTGGCGTACGTTCGGTACTTGGATCGGTCGGATCGTGAAGACGTACGACTACATCAACCGTGTTGTCATGACGCTTCTGCTAACGGTCTACGAGGGTACGTGGACATACACTCTCCCCTCTCGTTGCTATGCCATCACCATGATCTTGCGTGTGCGTAGGAAATTTTTTGAAATTACTACGTTCCCCAACAGTGGCATCCGAGTCTAGGTTTTATGCGTTGATATTATATGCACGAGTAGAACACAAGTGAGTTGTGGGCGATACAAGTCATACTGCTTATCAGCATGTCATACTTTGGTTCAGCGGTATTGTGAGATGAAGCGGCCCGGACCGACATTACGCGTACGCTTACACGAGACTGGTTTCACCGTTACGAGCACTCGTGCTTAAAGGTGACTGGCGGGTGTCTGTCTCTCTCACTTTAGCTGAATCGAGTGTGGCTACGCCCGGTCCTTGCGAAGGTTAAAACAGCAACAACTTGATGAACTATCGTTCTGGTTTTGATGCGTAGGTAAGAACAGTTCTTGCTAAGCCCGTAGCAGCCACGTAAAATTTGCAACAACAAAGTAGAGGACGTCTAACTTGTTTTTGCAGGGCATGTTGTGATGTGATATGGCCAAGACCTGATGCTATATTTTATTGTATGAGATGATCATGTTTTGTAACCGAAGTTATCGGCAACTGGCAGGAGCCATATGGTTGTCGCTTTATTGTATGAAATGCAAACGCCCTGTAATTGCTTTACTTTATCTCTAAGCGGTAGCGATAGTCGTAGAAGCAATAGATGGCGTAACGACAACACTGCTACGATGGAGATCAAGGTGTCGCACCGATGACGATGGTGATCATGATGGTGCTTCGAAGATGGATATCACAAGCACAAGATGATGATGGCCATATCATATCACTTATATTGATTGCATGTGATGTTTATCCTTTATGCATCTTATCTTGCTTTGATTGACGGTAGCATTTTAAGATGATCTCTCACTAAAAATTATCAAGAAGTGTTCTCCCTGAGTATGCACCGTTGCCAAAGTTCGTCGTGCCCAGACACCACGTGATGATCGGGTGTGATAAGCTCTACGTCCATCTACAACGGGTGCAAGCCAGTTTTGCACACGCGGAATACTCAGGTTAAACTTGACGAGCCTAGCATATGCAGATATGGCCTCGAAACACGGAGACCGAAAGGTCGAGCGTGAATCATATAGTAGATATGATCAACATAAGATGTTCACCATTGAAAACTACTCCATCTCACGTGATGATCGGTTATGGTTTAGTTGATTTGGATCACGTGATCACTTAGATGACTAGAGAGATGTCTGTCTAAGTGGGAGTTCTTAAGTAATATGATTAATTGAACTTAAATTTATCATGAACTTAGTCCTGGTAGTTTTTTGCAAATTATGTTGTAGATCAATAGCTTGCGTTGTTGCTTTCATATGTTTATTTTGATACGTTCCTAGAGAAAATCGTGTTGAAAAATGTTAGTAGCAATGATGCGGATTGGATCCGTGATCTGAGGTTTATCCTCATTGCTGCACAGAAGAATTATGTCCTTGATGCACCGCTAGGTGACAGACCTATTGCAGGAGCAAACGCAGACGTTATGAATGTTTGGCTAGCTCAATATGATGACTACTTGATAGTTTAGTGCACCATGCTTAACGGCTTAGAATCGGGACTTCAAAGACGTTTTTGAACGTCATGGACCATATGAGATGTTCCAAGAGTTGAAGTTAATATTTCAAGCAAATACCCGAGTTGAGAGATATGAAGTCTCCAACAAGTTCTATAGCTAAAGGATGGAGGAGAATCGCTCAACTAGTGAGCATGTGCTCAGATTGTCTGGGTACTTCAATCGCTTGAATCAAGTGGGAGTTAATCTTCCAGATAAGATAGTGATTGACAGAATTCTCTAGTCACCATCACTAAGTTACTAGAACTTCGTGATGAACTATAGTATGCAAGGGATGACGAGAATGATTCTCGAGCTCTTCGTGATGTTGAAATCGACGAAGGTAGAAATCAAGAAAAACATCAAGTGTTGATGGTAGAGAAGACTACTAGTTTCAAGAAAAGGGCAAAGAGAAGAAGGGGAACTTCAAGAAGAACGGCAAGCGAGTTAATGCTCAAGTGAAGAAGCCCAAGTCTAGTCCTAAGCCTGAGACTAAGTGCTTCTACTGCAAAGGGATTGGTCACTAGAAGCGGAACTACCCCAAGTGATTGGCGGATAAGAAGGATGGCAAAGTGAACATAAAGTATATTTGATATACATGTTATTGATGTGTACTTTACTAGTGTTTATAACAACCCCTCAGTATTTGGTACTAGTTCAGTTGCTAAGATTAGTAACTCGAAACGGGAGTTGCAGAATAAACAAAGACTAGTTGAAGGGGAAGTGACGATGAGTGTTGGAAGTAGTTCCAAGATTGATATGATCATCATCGCACACTCCCTATACTTTCGGGATTAGTGTTGAAACTAAATAAGTGTTATTTGGTGTTTGCGTTGAGCATGAATATGATTTGATCATGTTTATTGCAATACAGTTATTCATTTAAGTAAGAGAATAAACTGTTGTTCTGTTTACATGAATAAAACCTTATATGGTTACACACCCAATGAAAATGGTTCATTGGATCTCGATCGTAGTGATACACATATTCATAATATTGAAACCAAAAGATGCAAAGTTAATAATGATAGTGCAACTTATTTGTGGCACTGCCGTTTGGGTCATATCGGTGTAAAGCGCATGAAGAAACTTCATAAAGATGGATTTTCGGAATCACTTGGTTATGAATCATTTGATGCTTGCGAACCGTGCCTTTTGGGCAAGATGACTAAAACTCCATTCTCCGGAACAATGGAACGAGCTACTGACTTATTGGAAATAATATATACCGATGTATGCGATCCAATGAGTGTTGATGCTCGTGGCAAGTATCCTTATTTTCTGACCTTCACAAGATGTTTTGAGAAGATATGGGTATATCTACTTGATGAAACATAAGTCTGAAATAGTTGAAAGGTTCAAAGAATTTCAGAGTGAAGTGGAGAATCATCATAACAAGAAAATAAAGTTTCTGTGATTTGATCATGGAGACAAATATTTGAGTTACGAGTTTGGTCTTCAATTAAAACAATGTGGAATAGTTTCACAGCTCACGCCACCTGGAACACCACAACGTTATGGTGTGTCCGAACGTCGTAACCACACTTTATTGGATATGGTGCGATCTATGATGTCTCTTACCTGTTTTACCACTATCGTTTTGGGGTTGTGCATTAGAGACAGCTGCATTCACGTTTAAAAGGGCACCATCTAAATCCGTTGAGACGACGCTGTATGAACTATGGTTTAGCAGTAAACCTAAGCTGTCATTTCTTAAAAGTTTGGAGTTGCGATGCTTATATGAAAAAAGGTTTTCAACCTGATAAGCTCGAACCCAAATCGGAGAAGTGCGTCTTCATAGAATACCCAAAGGTAACTATTGGGTAGACCTTCTATCACAGATCCGAAGGCAAGTTATTCGTTGCTAAAATGGATCCTTTCTAGAGAAGAAGTTTCTCTCGAAAGAAGTGAGTGGGAGGAAAGTAGAACTTGATGAGGTAACTGTACCTTCTCCCGAATTGGAAAATAGTTCATCACTGAAATCAGTTCCAGTGATTCCTACACCAATTAGTGAGGAAGCTAATGATGATGATCATGAAACTTCAGATCAAGTCACTACAGAACCTTGTAGGCCTTCCAGAGTACGGTCCGCACCAGAGTGGTACGGAAATCCTGTTCTGGAAGTCATGTTACTAGACCATGATGAACCTACAAACTATGAAGAAGCGATGGTGAGCCCAGATTCCGCAAAATGGCTTGAGGCCATGAGATCTGAGATAAGATCCATGTATGAAAACAAAGTATGGACTTTGATTGACTTGCCCAATGATCGGCGAGACATTGAGATTAAATGGATCTTCAAGAGGAAGACAGACGCTGATAGTGTTACTATCTACAAAGCTAGAATTGTCGCAAAAGGTTTTCGACAAGTTCAAGGTGTTGACTACGATGAGAATTTTTCACTCGTATCTATGCTTAAGTCTGTCTGAATCATGTTAGCAATTGCCGTATTTTATGAAATCTGGCAAATGGATAGACAAAACTGCATTCCTTAATGGTTTTCTTAAAGAAGAGTTGTATATGATGCAACCAGAAAGGTTTTGTCAATCCTAAAGGTGCTAACAAATTGTGCAAGCTCCAGCGATCCATCTATGGACTGGTGCAAGCATCTCGGAGTTGGAATATACGCTTTGATGAGTTGATCAAAGTATATGGTTTTTTACAGACTTTTTGAAGAAGCCTATATTTACAAGAAAGTGAGTGGGAGCTCTGTAGCATTTCTAATATTATATGTGGATGACATATTGTTAATTGGAAATGATATGGAAATTCTGGATAGCATGAAAGGATACTTGAATAAGAGTTTTTTAAAGCAAAACCTCGGTGAAGCTGCTTACACATTGAGCATCAAGATCTATATAGATAGATCAAGACGCTTGATAAGATTTTTCAATGAATACATACCTTGTCAAGATTTTGAAGTAGTTCAAAATGGAACGGTCAAAGAAAAGTTCTTGCCTGTGTTGCAAAGGTGTGAAATTGAGTAAGACTCAAATCCCGACCACGGCAGAAAATAGAAAAGAGAATGAAAGTCATTCCCTATGCCTCAGTCATAGGTTCTATAAAGTATGCTATGCTATGTACCAGACCTATTGTATACCTTGCTCTGAGTTTGGCAAGGGAGTACAATTTTGATCTAAGAGTAGATCACTGGACAGCGGTCAAGAATATCCTTAGTGAGGACTAAGAAAATATTTCTCGATAATGGAAGTGATAAAAGAGCTCGTCGTAAAAGTTACAACGATACAAGCTTTTACACCGATCCAGATGACTCTAAGTCTCAATCTGGATACATATTGAAAGTGGGAGCAATTAGCTAGAGTAGCTCCATGCAGAGCATTGAAGACATAGAATATTTGCAAAATACATACGGCTCTGAATATGACAGACCCGTTGACTAAGCTTCTCTCACGAGCAAAACATGATCACACCTTAGTACTCTTTGGGTGTTAATCACATTACAATGTGAACTAGATTATTGACTCTAGTAAACCCTTTGGGTGTTGGTCACATGACGATGTGAACTATGGGTGTTAATCATATACAGATATGAATATTGGTGTTAAATCACATGGCGATGTGAACTAGATTATTGACTCTAGTGCAAGTGGGAGACTGAAGGAAATATGCCCTAGAGGCAATAATAAAGTTATTATTTATTTCCTTATTTCATGATAAATGTTTATTATGCATGCTAGAATTGTATTAACAGGAAACATAATACATGTGTGAATACATAGACAAACATAGTGTCACTAGTATGCCTCTACTTGACTAGCTCGTTTATCAAAGATGGTTATGTTTCCTAGCCATGGACAAAAGAGTTGTCATTTGATTAACGGGATCACATCATTAGGAGAATGATGTGATTGACTTGACCCATTCTGTTAGCCTAGCACTTGATTGTTTAGTATATTGCTATTGCTTTCTTCATAACTTATACATGTTCCTGTAACTATGAGATTATGCAACTCCCGTTTATCGGAGGAACACTTTGGGTGCTACCAAACGTCACAACGTAACTGGGTGATTATAAAGGTGCTCTACAGGTGTCTCCAAAGGTACATGTTGGGTTGGCGTAATTCGAGATTAGGTTTTGTCACTCCGATTATTGGAGAGGTATCTCTGGGCCCTCTCGGTAATACTCATCTCCTAAGCCTTGCAAGCATTGTAACTAATGAGTTAGTTATGAAATGATGTATTACGGAACGATTAAAGAGACTTGCCGGTAACGAGATTGAACTAGGTATTGGATACCGACGATCGAATCTCGGGCAAGTAACATACCGATGACAAAGGGAACAACGTATGTTGTTATGCGGTTTGACCGATAAAGATCTTCGTAGAATATGTAGGAACCAATATGAACATCCAGGTTCAGCTATTGGTTATTGACTGAGAATAGTTCTAGGTCATGTCTACATAGTTCTCGAACCCGTAGGGTCCGCACGCTTAACGTTATGATGACAGTTTTATTATGAGTTTATAAGTTTTGATGTACCGAAGGAGTTCGGAGTCCCAGATGAGATCGGGGACATGAAGAGGAGTCTCGAAATGGTCGAGATGTAAAGATCGATATATTGGACAACTATATTCGGAGTTCGGAAAGGTTCCGAGTGATTCGGGTATTTTCGGGGGTACTGGGGAGTTACGGGAATACGAGGAAGAAGCAATGGGCCTCATAGGCCAAGTGGTGGAAGAGAGGAGGAAGGGCGCGCGGCCCCCCTAGCCCAAACCGAATTGGACTAGGGGGTCGGGCCCCCTTTCCTTCTTCTCCTCCCTCTCCTTCCTTCTCCTTCTCCTCCCCTTCCTTCCCTTCTCCTAGTAGGACTTGGAAAGAGGGGGGAATCCTACTTGGAGTAGGATTCTCCCCCTTGGGCGCGCCTCCTCCTCTTGGCCGGCCCCCTCGCCCTTGCTCCTTTATATACGGGGACAGGGGGGCATCCCATGACACGACACAAGTTGATCTACGGATCGTTCCTTAGCCGTGTGCGGTGCCCCCCTCCACCATATTCCACCTCGATCATATCGTCGCGGAGTTTAGGCGAAGCCCTACGCCGGTAGAACATCATCATCGTCACCACGCCGTCGTGCTGACGGAACTCATCCCCGAAGCTTTGCTGGATCGGAGCCCGGGGATCGTCATTGAGCTGAACGTGTGCTGAACTCGGAGGTGCCGTACGTTCGGTACTTGGATCGGTCGGATCATGAAGACGTACGACTACATCAACCGCGTTGTCATGACGCTTCCGCTAACGGTCTACGAGGGTATGTGGACATACACTCTCCCCTCTCGTTGCTATGCCATCACCATGATCTTGCGTGTGCGTAGGAAAATTTTTGAAATTACTATGTTCCCCAACAGAATGATCTCTTGAATGCTCCATATACGCAAGAGGAAGTCAAATGCGCCTTGTTCCAGATGTTTCCCATCAAAGAACCCAGCCCGGACGGATTTCCAGCTCACTTTTTCCAGCGGCATTGGGAGGTACGTGGGGAGGAGGTATCCAGAGTGGTCCTTACAATTGTTGAGGGGTCGGAGTATGCAGCATGTATAAATGACATGATTTTGGTACTCATCCCAAAGGTAAAGAACCCCACCCTACTCACAAAATTCAGGCCTATCAGTATGTGTAACGTTCTGTACAAAATTGCGTCAAAGGTGATATCCAATAGACTCAAACAAATAATTCCAGATATTATTTCTGCAGAGCAGTCAGCTTTCGTCCCTGGAAGACTAATCACTGACAATATAATAACAGCTTATGAGTGTTTGCACTTCATGAAGAGTAACAAAGCAAAAAAAAACATCAATCATGTGCTTTAAAATTGTACATGATGAAGGCATATGATAGAGTCGAGTGGGCCTATCTTCGGGCTATTATGTTAAAACTGGGGTTCACCAGGAGATGGGTTGATATTGTCATGAGCATGGTGACCACAGTCAAATTTTCATTTCTCTTTAATGGAAAGAAACTTGCAGAGTTTAGTCCATCACGAGGGATCCGACAAGGGAACCCCATATCCCCATACTTGTTCTTGCTAGCAGCAGAGGGCCTGTCATGCCTATTAAAATCACAAAGAGAGTCACCCAACCTAGGTGGGATTCAGGTGGCAGCTTTGGCACCATCAGTAAACCATCTTTTATTCGCTAATGACAGCCTGCTGTTTGTCAAGGCAAATAGTGTGGGTGCTACCGAGGTGAACCAACTGCTGGATATCTGCTGTCAAGCGACAGGTCAGCGAATCAATTATGACAAATCATCGGTATTTTTCGGCAAAGGGGTGCCGGAAGGAGTCCGCAATGATATCAAAAATATTCTAAATATTCCGAACGAAACTTTGAAAGAGAAATATCTAGGAATGCCGACATATGTTGGGGCCTCTAAACATGGAGCTTTCAAGTATTTGAAAGACAGGTTGTGGAGCAAGATCCAAGGATGGGTTGAAAGGACTATGTCGTCTGCTGGTAAGGAAGTGCTAGTTAAAGCAGTTGCCCAAGCAATTCCAGTTTACTCCATGGCATGTTTCAAATTGCCAAGGGGCCTTTGTGAGCACCTGAATATGTTGATAAGGAAATTTTGGTGGGGGAGTAATAACGGCCATCGCAAACCACACTAGGTATCATGGAAGGTTGTGACACAGCCAAAAAGCATGGGGGGTTTGGGTTTCAAAGATTTTGAGCTGTTTAATCTTGCCATGCTGGCTAGACAGGTATGGAACCTCCTACAGGACCCTGACTCCCTCAGTGCACGTATATTGAAGAGTGTCTACTTTCCAAACACAACTATCCTGGATGCTGCTCTGGGAAATCACCCAAGTATGGAGAGCACTTATTGAGGGTCGAGATACACTGAAGCTTGGTCTGATCAAGCGTATTGGTAACAGGGAGAGTACCAACATCTGGAATGATAATTGGCTCCCCCGTATGGAGATGATGAGGCCCTATGGATGCATTGCAGGAACACCTCTGATCACAGTTTCAGAACTGATAGACCATACTAACACCACATGGAATAAGCAGATGGTTGACTCCACTTTCCTGGCGTTTGACGCGAAAGTCGTTCTTGGCATCCCGCTTTGCACTACACCGCTGCAAGATTTTTGGACCTGGGCTCATGAAAGAACTGGCCAGTTTACAGTACGGTCGGCATATAATATGCTAGTGGCGACGCAACAACGAAGGAAAGCTTGGTTGGAAGGATCAAGCAGGCTCCTCAACAGCTCTTACAGACGCAAGCTCGTGCAAAACACTCTGGAAAATGAACATATTATCGAAAGTGTGCATGTTCCTATGGAGGCTCTCAAACAGACACTTCCAACCGAGGATGTTAGAGCACATCAGAATATGTCCACGGCGAATTCTTGCGGCCTCTGAGGAGCACCGAACTCCTGGCGTCATTCCCTCATCGAGTGTATTGTCTCGAGATGCACATGGTCTCTAGTTGATGAGGGTTTGGGCAGTACTTTGGTGGCCACTATAGAAACTCGTGCGAAGAGCTGGATATTTAGTCTGATGGGGTCATTATCGCATGATCAGTTTATCCTGGCGGCGGTGACGCTATGGTCTATCTGGACATCTCGAAGAAGGGCCATCCATGAAGCCATCTTCCAAACTCCACATGTAATCAAGGCGTTCATAACCCGGTTCTTCTCAGACCTGGAGGCTGTACGAACACCCAGGTTACCGCGTCCTGTTGTGGTGAACACCAATCCCTCGGTTTCAAGACTGAAGGCCCCACCTGCAAATCATGCTAAGATACATGTAGATGCGGGTGTACGATCGCAACGAGGAGGTTCGTCTGTAGCTATTTGCAGAGATAGCCATGGTATTTTCTTGGGAAGTTCAGCCCTAGTTATCGCAGGAGTATGGGACGCAACTACACTAGAAGCCATAGCATGCCATGAGGCTATTGCCTTGGCAGAAGATCTCAATCAGCAGTAGTTTATGGTTGCATTAGATTGCAAATAGGTGATCGAAGACATTGCCAAAGGTAACCAGGGGCCCAATGGAGTCATTATCAAAGAGATAAAATTGAGATCGCCACCTCACACTTGTAATTTTACTTTTGAGAGACGAGAGGTTAATGTAGAGGCTCATAAGCTAGCTAAATTTTCTTTGAGTTTACTTCTGGGGCGTCATGTGTGCTTGGGTTAGCCACATGACCAAGTTTGTATCCCACACTCTTTGGATTATGAGTAATAAAAGCCTTTTTCCCTAAAAAAGCAGTCTGTCAATTAGGGTTAGAGTCGGATTTTGTTTAGAGAAGTTTAGCTATTGCTACTTTTATTTATCTTCGCTCGTAGCGGCTAGTGCGACCGACAAGACATCCTATCGGAACCCCATCTTGTGAGATTTATTCCATCTAGCATATTCGCAATTGCGGATTGCTTGGCTATTACTTTCTTGCATGTTCTTCGATTTGCTTGCAGGAAAAATCCTTCATGGATAGATCGATCACGCCGTTGGCTCGGTCGATAACACCGTGGAGTTGGTTCAGCCATTGTCGTGGATATCAGTCGTGTACGGTTCTCCCTGTACGATTAGTAACCGAATCGTGAGGGTCAAATCCTCCAAAAATAGTAGTTATCTCTCTCTCATCGAAAGATCGGGTCACCAGTTCACATTAGGCGGCGGCGACGACTAGGACAGAGGACGCGGAGGACGCGACAGCCAAACGAGGACGTACGGCCATGTGGTACGACTAACCGGCGAGCCCATCACAGCTGCCGCCATCTCACTGACCCTCGAGCAGACCGGCGATATGTAAGTCAAGGACGTGGCAATGGCCAACAGCCCCGATAGTTTCTCTTCGCTCATGAACGGGCCCGCCTAGATTGGCACTGAATTTAATCAGACCCTCGCATCGTCTCCCCAAGTGCGACGCCAGGGGCGAACTCTCACGCCACCAGAGACCCTCGCCATGCTTCTTCCCCATCCGCCACTGCCGCCGGCGTAGGCCACGGTGACGGCGGGCCCGGCGCTGAAGGAACCAGGATCTGGATGCGGCGGCGATCTCCTGGCGCGGCCGGGGCATGGCCGGGAGGGAGTTGCCCGCAGCAGCCACGCTACCCTCCATGGCCCGCGGGATCCGAGATATCCGGTGATGGTGGGCATGGCGGCGGCCGCGGATCTGGATGATCCATCATCAACTCTTCATGTGGATGGTCGGCGGCACGTTGAGGGCTCCAGAGAGGGGATGGAGGATCTCCACCGGAGAACCGGTGGTGGCATACGTCTTCATGGCGAAGCTCCGCGCGGTTCCAGCCAGCCACGAGACTGGGATGACGCGGCTTCCGGTGAAAATCGCAGTCGCGCCTGACCGCGGTCTTGGCGGACGATGGCGGCATCTCTACGTCGTTTTCTTCTCAAGGCATCGTTGTTGCAGGTCACGTCAACTCGATCGGGATGTTCCGGGGAAAATACTATATATGGGTCTACCGGATCGGACGATGACGGCACCTTCGGTATCGTTCTCCCTCCTATGGACATCTTTTTGGAGTAAGTGCTGGTTGGTGGGAACAAGAGGAGGAGCGATGCTACACCTACTGCAAAGCCGACGACGGATCCCAACTGCATGGCGCTGCGGAGTTTCGGCGATGGACGTGTGTGGATGGATACGCACAGGACGGTGGCGTTGTCTAGCGCCGTGGTGACGTCCACGACAAGCCTGGCAAGATTGATGCGTCAGTACCTGTTCTGAAGATGGATCGGTGAAAGACGGCGACGACGACCTCTAAGAGTGCGTCGGACGGTGTGTGACCCAGTCCCAGCATTGTGGCTTGGCTAGGGCATCCGGCTTTAGATGTTAGGTTTTGATGCGATGTCTGTTTGATATTCGGCTCGGACATTCGGCACCCCTTCATCAAGGAGATAGGAGTAGCGACGGGTGTTGTTGGCTTTGCTTACTGACGTATTACTTCATAAGATCTTTATGAATAATTATAAAATGGTTGCATGCATCGCTCAGAACCAGAGACCAATGTCCTTTTCTAGAAAAAAATGAACAGGCCCATCAGGATCGACTACAACAGAGAGGAACGAGGATACACAAATCAAGTTTTTAGGACAACAAAAACGACAAATAGTTGTTTTTCCACAAACGCGAAATTTTGTGTTTTAGAAAATTTGATTTTCCATAACGACAGATTAGTTAGGCTAGCCAAATGTGGTTTCAGGTTGTTATGCCGTTTTCCTAGTTTATATAGAACCGATTTTCTACAAACCACCTATCCAAACAAACTTATATCTTTTTGCGTAATGAACCACACGCAAACTTGATGTCTAGAATCCACGGGTACCAAATCGGCTAAGATTTAACTAATTCTCTAACCACCAAGAAAATGACAAAAAAAAATTGGTAAAAATGAGAAAACTATCAAGAGAGAAAAAAGAAAAAGGAAACAAAAGAAATTAAAATGAAAAATTTAAAAAGAAACAAAAATGGAGTAACAGAAAACAGTTTTAAAAAGGACAGCACACACAATAAAAAAGGGCATGTGTTTAGTACGATCCAAGAAAAACACTGTTGCATGTTAAAAACAAAGTCCATCACTCATCTTTTTTAAAACTTTTTTTAAACTCATCCGGAAAATGAAACGATTAACCTGGATGGGCCACGCGACCTGCCCGAGAAAAACACGAACTACAAGAACACCCACAAACCTGGATGGGCCACGCGACCTGCCCAAGAAAAACACGAACAGCTGAGCCTCTTATCCATTCCCGTTAACTCACCGCAGAGGACCAAGTCAAAAGAAAAACTCACATTGTGTTTATGACTAATCAGGCTCAAACTGATTACTTTCATACGTCATTTGGGATAATTTCCCATATAAAAAAAGAAAAAGAGTCAGAAAGGACGGGAGATGTTTCCCATATCAAATAAAAAAAAGGTGAAAGGTACCATAACAATATGTACCAGACTGCCTGTTTCCTTGTAGTTGGATCTCCCACTTTTTGAAATGTTCCAAATTCCAGCCTCAGCCAACGCACAAAAATTCTCTCCAAAAAAAAAAAAGCCAACGCACAAAATGCATGGATCTTAAAGCACATGGCTCTAACGGACCTGGACTCAGACTGAATCATAGCAAACCCGATAAAAATACCCTTTATCGAAAGTGAGATCTATCTGACAATATTTTGAAAAATAAAAAACAAAGATGTACTGTAGCATAGTAATAAGCGTGCACATTATTATTACCTACGCTGCAATTTGTAATAATAAATAGGAAAATAACAACGAACAACTAACTGAATGCCACCAGACAGCAAGATAAGTATGTCAATTTAACCATGATGACAAAAGGAACTTCCCCAAGCGTTGGCGATAAACTAAAGCACATACAATTGACTTGGAATAACCCCAGTCAACAACAGGCCAGTTGGACCTAAGGCACTGGAAAAATTGACTCATTATGCGGAGTCAGTAAACAATGGAATGAATTAGACTCCTAATGCAGGTTAATCCAACGACAAATGGAATCTGATGCAGTTATTCAATCAGCATACCCTTCAGAGAAAGAACCTGTACTACTGCACAGGGATTAGAAGTTATGTACTCTCCTTATTTTTCTTACCACTGGAATGGCCAGTCTTTCTCTTGTGGCGGCTGAAATCCGACACAAATCTGAATGTCTGACCACAGCCAGGTACCATGCATTCGTAAGGTCGCACCCCCGTATGGACCCTCATGTGTTCTGTCCTAGCCCATGGCCACTTGAATGTCTTCTTGCAGCCCTTCCATTCACAATTGAGTGGCCTTTCATCCATGTGCACTTTGCGGTGCTGGAGCAGGTATTTATGGCAGAAGAACTTTTTCTTGCATCCTTTAACAGGACAAATATCACGCTTGTGCAACAACAAATCCTGCTGTGAGCTGAAGCTCATGTCACACCCTTCTATATCACAAGGAAATTTTGCTGCTTTATCACCCGCTTGACATCTGCTGGTTTTTCTCTTACCAGTTTGCACCTTCCCTCTAGGCTTCACTTCCATGCCATCCATTTCTTCTTCCCGAACTTCATAACAGTTCTCTCGTGTGGCTTCATCCACATCATTAAGCAAAGAGTCCAAAGCGTTATCTCTGCCGCAACCTTCATCAAACTGGCTATCACTCTTTTGCTTCCTAGAGATTGATTCTATGTTCAGCATTTGCAATTTCTCATCTCCATTTGAGTAATTATCCTTTGCCTTGCCCTTGCTGGATTTTCTCTTACAACAATGCAATTTACCACCAGATTTCACTTCCGCAGCCTCAAGTCTTTGTACTGGACTGTTATCCAAGTTTCCCATTGTGGCGTTATCTCCGCGATGTATGTCATGCCAGCAATCCATATCATTATATTCATCATTTAGTTCATGGGAGTTGTTGTTTCTTTTATCATCCTCACCACTTCGTGTTTTGGCTCTAGATTCCACTTTCACATCATGATCTTTTCCTTCTGGAACTTCCTCCCAGTTGTTATCTTCATCGTATTCTTCTCGAAACTGTGTATTTATCTCGACGTCCTTTTGCTTCCTAGAAATTGATTTCTTATTCATCTTTTGCACTTTCTTGTCTCCATTCAGAGAATCATCTCCCGCCTTGCACTTGCTCGATTTTCTCATATTACCTTGCAATTTACCTGGAGATTTAGCTTTCACAGTACCAAATTCTTGTTGTCGACTGTCTTCCAAGTGTCGTATTGCAGTACTATCTCCAGAATCTATGTTAAACCAGCAGTCCACGTCATTAGCTTCATCATAAAGGTCAAGAAAATTGCGGTTTCCTTTATAATCCTTTGGCTTGTTAGAACTTGACTTCATGTTCATGCTTTGCAAGGTATATTGTTGATATTGCTGAGTGCTTGGTGCTTCTGTAATTTTACCTCCTTCATGTTTGTCATGATCATCGAAGTTTCTAGGCTGATCGCTGATGGTTTTAGAGTTCATCCCAATGCTACTGCAATGTAAAGTGGCTTCGTCATTGGCGGAGCATCTCTTCTTTCTGGCTCCAGATTTTTCAATAGAGTCCCTTCCTTTCCTTCTGGATATCCTTTTTGATGGGCTACAGTTAACCATTGTATTACATGTAAGCGATGGTTCATCGTATACTATCTCATGGTAATTAGCACCAAGCATCACTTTGCTGCAAACTATGGCATGATTGTGTTCTTCATGCTCACGAACTAAAAAGGGATGGACTTGGTTTGACATCCAAACTTTCCCGCACCAACATCCAGCCACTCTTTTCTTTGTCACGCCTGATCTTTGCCGTCCATAATCTGTCAAATTGTCTGGGTTTTCTTGGCCAAATGCCTCATAAATGATGGAATTGTATGGTATCTGCTTGCTGTAAAGCGGGGATTTGCTCTGTTTTGCACTGTAGTATATATTGATACCCATTTTAACTGCCCAGTCACTGCTTGCAGGTTCAGCATCTTCATCATGCAACGCCAACTGAATTCTTCTGATGTCATCATCAGTTGCTTCTTCAAAAGCTACATCTTTCCAATCAGGCTTCAAACCAAGTTCTTCTGCTATGAATTTTGCTGCTGACTCTGCTCTAGGATATTCTGAAAATGCAACGTAAATCACTAATCAAGAACAACTTCATTTTACATGGAATACATGATTGACGTCCACTAAAAACACTGTTGACTCTAGCAATAATATTACAAAGATTGCTAAAAAATAGCTCTTCTAACATTATACATATAGCCTATATTTCTAGAAAGAAAACAAGGACAGTGCCAACGAAAGCTCTGAAGCTTTTGAAGCACTCTCCTTGCACCTTCATAGCAATATTGAAGTGTTGTTGAGAATATAGTATACCCCATACTGAATTTGATGAAAAATATGTAACTGAAGCTCTTTGTTACTATATGCCCTTCTCCATACAACAGAGTATGTACAGCAATTGTGCTAAAAATATGGACCAAAAAGGAAAATCCATCGAGTTTCTCTTTGGAGTATCCTGTACTACTTAAGTATATTTGGTATTAACACAAACATGTTGGATATGATGAGGAGCAGGAAGGCACTCCTAGGATTATGGAATCATATGACTATTCCATACTAAAAAAAAGCTCACACTTTATTCACTTAATAAAAACTGTATACTTTATCCCTTTCAGCATACCTGCATACTAATTCAAGATATCCCCAAGAAAATTGCAATGAATATGAATATACATTTTGGGAATATAGAAAGGAAACCAAATATAGTAGTTGCTCAAATAACACTGAACTTCTGCAATAGATTCAAAATTGGACTTTTGTTTAAGATAGCATAGTGAAGGACAAACTCAGGACTCAAGAGATTATGGAACAGTGTTAATACCCGGATGACACAAGAGCATAACATTAGCACCACCAATTTTTTGAAGTTGTGTCCATGTCCCCAAAGCATGTTCTAGACAAAATACATGCATTCTGCAAGAATCATTGTTGTACTTGAGCTGGGTCAACACATCTGGTTCAATTGAGGACTTAGCTGTGGTTACATGAGTATCTGAATAGGCTTTTACACCTGATATGGTTAGATCATTAGCCAAATCAATGTAGACAGAACACTGATCATAGGTTGTTCCTTGCTCTCTCAGCTTTGCTAAATGATTGATATCTGTGTCCCTACCACATCGAGTTATTGTCGTACTATTATCCTCTATAGATTTCAGCAAAGAAGTTGTGGTTTTGGCTTCACAACACTCTTCATACAAGTGCGAATTTGATCTTTGACGCTGAACTGTACTTGAGAAGCTAACTGATGTTTCCAATAACTGATTATCTTTGCCTTGGTTTGATTCCTCCTCAGAGTCTGATGATCCGTAAGTAGAAGCTAGAAGCCCTAGAGCAGAGGTTGACCCATTATTGTTCCTGCTGTATAGTTGTCCACACCGATCAGATACATGGGCTAAACTTACGCTAAGTGCTTCCGAAGCTTGTCCTGTTGAAAACAGACATGATATTTATATCAAGTCTTCCAGGTATGCAAAATGAAACACACTTCATCATAATAGTTCTTATCCTTTAGTTCCATTCAGCTGTAGGAAATCAGGAACTAAAAAAGAAGCACTGATGATTTTTATCACTTGCACCTTTCACATACAAATATAATAATTTCAAAACATAACATTCATTGTTTGATATTATGATTACAAGAAAACTTTAGCAGATCGATCACTTCTCATAGTGCAAAAACGCTACTTTGAATGCAACGCTATTTCTGTTTTTAGCTCCAATTTGACCAAAATCAGAAAGATGATTAAGATGATATGTGCTGGATAAAAAAAAATACCATAACCAGTACAATATTTAGAAATGACACGATGGAGGGGAAAAATGATATGGGGTAAAAGTGATTATTATGCACATGAGATAGTGTGGGGGTAAAAGATCAAGTCGCACTAACCTTGTTGAGGAACCATCTCAATATTTTTGGTTATCCAATTTGAGATACCATCTGATTCACTAACTTCTCCCGGTTTTGCACTCGATGAGATGCCCTCTCTAGACAACACAAACTGGACAGCCGCTTCTCTAGGTTGAATGATGGCAACACAAGCAAAGCTTAATACGCCACACTGAACGCACGGCAACCGCCCCTGATCTAAGAGCCCACCTCTCTTATCTTTATCAGTTACTCCACTCTGCAACTTGGATGGTGATAAACAGAAGGCAGCAGTGCCAAGTTCACCATATTTTGTTTCATAAAGCTTTCTTCTGTTGTATGCAGATAAAGATGCTTCAGTAACTGACTGAGAGTGACTCATGTTCTCTACTACTATACTTTTGTCTAGTGCCACATCAACAGACATATTGTGCACTGCTTGCTGACTAATACTACAGTGACCACCCGTCAAACTTTGTTTAACAGTGAGTTCAGGTTCCATCATCGTAGGAAAGGATGTAGGAGGAAATGGAGTCTCAGGAACAATTATACAAGAACTCTTATCCAGAAGGATACTAAGCAAATTGTTATTTTCAATCACACTTCCAACAAATTTTTCTTTCACCATTGTATCTCCTTCATCCTTCTTCTTCTTATCCCTTAATCGAGAGCTTCTTGGAAGAGTATGGAAATCCTTAGGTTCCCTATAACAAGCAAATAATTTTCCAAAATATAACCAACTGCATAAATATAACTCTACAAAATTATCGCAAAGATAATTCACATTCACTGTCCATTTTGAAGAGGAGGCTGTGTTATAACTGAATAGACTAGTTTAATCAGATGAAACTGTAATGCATCCATCATAAGTCGTTTGAATTCCAACAATATATCTAGTTATTTTAGTGTAACTTAAATTAAAAAGATATAAAGAGAATGCATCAGTTCACTATTCTTGCATAAACAAAAAATTCTATGACAAAAAAGAATGATATTTGTATTCGTTGCAGCACACCTTTGACTTAATGACAATGCAAGCTCGTAAAGCAGCTGATAATGAGAAATCATTGGACCACAATTAGTTGAAGCCCTCCGGATTGCAGCTTCTTTGGCCACCTGCAACCAGAGAGGAGTGGCAATATTTGTTGCTTCCCCACAATTAAATCCTGTGAAAATGAAATAGTTAAATAAATTCATTGTTTCAATCATAGGGGTCGAAATCCTTTACAATAATTAGTATTCATAACTCTTCAGAAGACACATATTAAATACCAAACTTTAAATGTAGCAGTGATTTGGTAGTCGGAAAAATGAATACATGTGATCCACATCCGCAGATGAAATTACAAACCCTGACCAGTCAAAACTGCCATCCCTCTTCCAACAATTTGGGACTGTGTTATTACAAGAAACTAGGTCTAACGTCTACAGCAGTTAACTCTTTCAAATTCTTCTACGGATGCAAACATCATGGTCAATTATCATGAAATAATCACCAATAAAGTTATTTCAACTTTCAAGTGAGTGCAAGCCCACTGTTGATAACTCTAAAAGAAGCTATAAATTGAAACATTTCATCACGGGTGTAGAATAACGGCTATAACGAATGGTTGTCATCTAAATCAGTAATAACAATATATACTATTACTGCAGCATCTGACTGATGAACAAAGTTGAATAAAATCATAAGAACACCTACTGAAAGTAGCTTTTCAAAATTCCATTTCTAAGTATCTGAGAACACTTCTTTACAATAATTAGTGAAGTAGATCCACACATGCAGGAGCAAACAGATAACTTATAGAAAAGCACTCAATGTATACAGACATGATTGATGGCCTACCATGGCTAAAACCACAATGATAAGCTCCAGGGAAGGTGATAACAAATTCTCCAGGGTTCTGAACCAATCTGCTTTGGAGAAGTATCTATCAATAGTGCCCAATGCTCAAATAATGACCAAGAGAATATCACAAACAAGAATGTTAAACCATGTCCCCGTACCTGCAGCAAGGAACTCCCGCAGAAAGTAGCACTTCAGGGGACAAGACGGTCGTCTTCTGATTTAAAGTTTGAAAGGCCACTGCATGCAGTAACATAAGACCCATTAGCAAGTTATAATATACAGATTCTTCCCTACAATGAGCACTTGGTTTTGATTAATTCTGTGCTGAGCAACCTCACCATCTTCATGATGTCCTTTTGGAGATACCCAAGGGGGTTCGCATGAGGTTAGATTATTATCGCTCCTGATTCTTTTGGCAACCGGATCAACATAAGAGAAAGTATCTGTTGAGATGAGAGGGGGAGTACCTACAGAGAGGAGGGCAGGTGGTGTCTGGTGACTCACGAGTAGTTCCTCTCGTGTCTGGCGGCTCACACAGGGGCAGGGGGAAGAGGGGCTCCTCTTCTAGGTCAGCACCTCTCATGGGCTTGGGCCCAAGAGACAGATCTTGATGGGCTAGGGCCCATACCGGTTCAACACTCCCCCTCAAGATGGGTGGTAGATATCTATCATCCCCATCTTGTCACACGCCAAGTTACAGTCCTTTGTTCCCAGTCCCTTTGTCAAGCAATCTGCAAACTGCTGCCCAGAGCTGACATGAGTAAGGCTGATGATCCCAGCATCAAGTTTCTCTTTAATGAAGAAGCGATCAATTTCCACATGCTTCGTCCTATCATGTTGAACTGGGTTATTAGCAATGGCTATAGCTGACTGATTGTCACACCACACCCTTAAGGGTCCCTTCCTCAAGAGTTTCAACTCGCATAGTAGGTGCTTCACCCAGAGCATATCACACAACCCTTGAGATAATGCTCTATATTCAGCTTCTGCTGTTGATCTAGACACAACATTCTGTTTCTTGCTTCTCCATGACACCAAATTTCCTCCCACAAACACACAGTTACCTGAAGTTGATCGTCTATCATCTTGACAGCTAGCCCAATCAGAGTCACTATAGCCATCCACCTCAAGATGTCCACTCTTCGCAAACCACAACCCTTTACCCGGAGTCCCCTTCAAGTATCTCAGGATTCTGTGAACAATATCAAGATGCCCTCTCCTTGGTTCATGCATGTATCTGCTCACCACCCCCACGGCATACGTAATGTCAGGCCTGGTATGACACAAGTACAATAACCTCCCAACCAGCTTCTGATAATCTTCCTTATTCACTAGCTCACCTGATTGTGCTGTTACTTGATGATTTTGTTCAATTGGAGTAGGGGCTGCACGACATCCCATCATGCCCATGTCACTCAAAAGATCCAAGGTGTATTTTCGTTGGCACAAAGATATTCCCTTCTCTGTCCGGGCCACTTCTATGCCAAGGAAGTACTTTAGATTTCCTAAGTCTTTTACCTCAAACTCCTTGCTCAGACACCCCTTCACTCTCTTTATTTCCTCCTCATCATCTCCAGTGATGATGATATCATCAACATAAACTGCAACAATGGTGATCTTCTTATTAGTGTGTCTATAAAACACCGTGTGGTCACCATTACATTGGCCATACCCCATATTCCAAACAGCTCGTCTGAACCTATCAAACCATGCCCTCGGCGATTGCTTCAGACCATACAAGGATTTCTTCAGCCTGCATACCTTCCCCGTAGTCTGTTCTGTGCCAAAACCTGGCGGTATCTCCATGTATACCTCTTCTTTCAAGTCACCATGTAAGAAGGCATTCTTGACATCTAACTGGTGCAATTTCCACCCAAAGTTTGCAGCACACGAGACCAATACCCGTACCGTGTTCATCTTGCAACTGGAGCAAATGTCTCATCATAGTCAATTCCATAAGTTTGACTATATCCTCTGGCAACCAATCTAGCCTTATACCGTTCCACCTTGCCCTCAGGATTCTGCTTCACAGTAAAAATCCACTTACAACTCACTGCTTTCTTTCCTGCCGGCAATGTGGTTAGCACCCATGTCTTGTTTTTTTTCAATGCTTCTAACTCCTCTATCATCGATTCACGCCACTTCGGATCTTGCTTTGCAGCCTTCCAATCCCTAGGGATAGACACAGTTTGCAGAGAGGCAACAAACGCCTTATATGAAGGTGACAAAGCCTTGTAAGACACAAAATTGCCAATATCAAGGTCATCACAAGCATCATCCTTTGGCAGAGCCTTCCTTGCTACCTCACCCTTCCTTGCCGCTTCACGTGTAGGTTTTCGCAACGCAATGGGCAGCTCCACTGTGTCAGATGAGCTTGCCTCACTGCCTTGCTGCTCCCCCTGCACTCTTGCCTCACTGCCTTGCTGCTCCCCCTGCACTCTTGCCTCCCTGCCTTGTTGCTCCCCCTGCACTCTTGCCTCCCTGCCTTGCTGCTCCCCCTGCACTTGTGGTTGCCGCCGAGAGTACACCAGGGTATTCGTCTGCCATCGATCCCGAACAGAACCTGGAGAGCACCAATCTTAAGTGTATCGACAGTTGGCTCGACATGAGCCCGCACATCATCATCAGTGATGGTACTAACCGGAATTGTACCCACTATTGGTTGAACCTGAGCCTGCACATCATTATCAGTGTTAATGTAAGTATGAGACACATCCTTCTCCCCCTCTTGACCATCATGCACAGGGTGTAGATGGTCAAGCTCTGCAAACAACAGACTGAGATCAGTCGGCTCACCATAGAATGGCTCAGACTCCCTGAATGTAACGTCCATACTTACAAACCTGCGTTTTTCAGAGGGACACCAACATTTATACCCCTGCTGACTAGACGAGTATCCCAGAAAGACACACTTCACTGCCCGAGGATCAAGCTTGCCAACAGATGGTCGGTGATCACGAACAAAGCAGGTACTGCCAAACAACTTTGGGGGAACAACAAACTTATTATCTCCAATGATCAACTCAGACGGAGATTTCATGCCAAGTATCCTGGAAGGTGTTCGGTTGATCAAGTATGTGGTTGTCATAACTGCATCATCCCACAAGAACTTAGGCACATTCATGGTAAACATCAACGACCGAGCAACCTCAAGAACATGACGATTCTTCCGTTCGGCCACTCCATTCTGAGGGGGGGTGTCCGGACATGAAGTTTGATGAAGAATCCCATGGTCAGCCATGAAAGCCCCAAAAATGTTGTTCACATACTCCGTTTCATTGTCCGTCCTGAGCACCTTGACCTGTACCTGAAACTGGTTCTTTACAAGAGCATGGAAGTTCTGAAAACAGCTAAACACCTCATCCTTGTGACGCATCAAGTAAATCCAAGTCATGCGAGAATAGCAGTCAATAAAGGTAGCAAAATACTTCTTCCCATTCATTGACACCACTGGGCTAGTCCATACATCCGAATGAATAAGCATAAAAGGAGATATGCTCCTGAGCCCCTTACTCACATATGAGGCCCGTGTGTGTTTTGCATATTCACAAGCATCACATGTCAGCTTGCCTTTGCCTATTCCACACATAACATCCGGAAATATTCTACTCATCTTATCAAAAGATACATGCCCCATCCTACAATGATGGATCATCGCCTGCTTCTCCTTATCCTCCATGGTCGCAGCACACACCAAGTCCGGCTGCACCTCCTGGTCCATGTACCAGAGCCCCCTACGCCTGGTGCCAGTCCCAACCGTCTGGCTCGTCTGTCGCACCTGAATCAAGCAACCGAACTTGTCAAGGATCACACGACAGTCCATTTGATCAATGAGTGCACTGAAAGAGACCAAATTGACAGGAAAGGCTGGCACATGTAAAACTGACGATAGGGAAATGGTCGGAGTACACTTTACTGTACCAACCCCTATGACTGGTTGTTTTGTGCCATCAACCGTTTGTATAGTGCCCGTGTGAGAGGGAGGATGCTTAGTGTAAGATTCGAACACACATGAGTTACTAGCAACATGCTTAGATGCTCCAGAGTCAAGAACCCACTCTAGAGCACTCTCATTAGTAGCAAGAGATGCTCTTTCCGGATTACCTTCATCAGTGGAGGCCCAGTGAGCAAAGTCTCCATAGACAACATCATCTACATCTTTGCCTTTGGACGTCCCAGTGTCTCCTGCAACGGCCATGTGAGCCCTCTGACCCCCTGAGTGTCCTGAGTAGCCACCTCTACCTCTAGAAGCCTGGCTCCATGAGGTCTCTGAGTATCCACCTCTGCCTCTAGCACTTCTACCTCTGCCTGCTCCCCCTCTGTTATATCCCCTGCCTCTGCCACGAGTTGGACATTCTCTCTTCCAGTGACCTACCTCCCCACAGATATGACATTTGGTGGGATCTCCCCACTCCATGCGCTCAGTGACTGCAAATGTCGAAGCTGGCACAACCTTCATGTCTGCATGCTCAAGGGATAGGCGCACCTCCTCTTGAGTCATCACTGCAATAGCCTCAGGAATGGTAGGCAGACTAGGTTGGTGCAACAAGGAAGCCTTCCTGCCATCAAAGCAACCTTTGAGGCCAGCCAAAAATTTCAGCACACGCCTGCGTGCCATCCACTTATGCCCTGACTCGATTGAAGCCGCATCATAGAGTTCCAAGGGATCACAGTTATCCTGGTCAGCCCACAGAGCCTGCAGTTCTGCCACGTATGTCATCACTGACATGCCATCATCTTGACGCAGCAACCTAATCTTGTCCTCAATCTGAGCAATGAGCATGACATTGCCCTTGCCAGAGTATTGAGTGGACAGAATCTTCCATATCTCAGCAGGTGAGGATAGCCCCTCCACAGAGCGTCCAATGGAGGGCACCACGGAGTTCAACAACCGCACCATAAGTACAGAGTGGATGACCTTCCACCTCTTGCCCTCTGCACTACTCTTGTCCCTTGGTTCTACAACGGTGCCCAACAAATATCCATCAAGCTCCTTCTGCTCCATAGCCCACAAAGCCCTTCTGGACCAGCTCAAATAATTTGTTGCCCCCTCTAGCTTCATGTCCAGGGGCGACATTTCAAGCTTTTGAGCCACTTCCTGTCGAGGAACGATGGCCCCAGAGTTGGACTCCGCGAGGATCTTAGCGAGCTTCTCCAAAGCCTCGGCAAGACCAGTTGGTTCAGCCATTGTTTGGCGGGATAAGCAGCAACAGCAAAACTCAGCAACACCTCTTCTTCTCTTTCCAACCAGCAGCAGCTCCTCGCAGGAATAAGCTCCAGCACCTCCTCTTCCTTCTCCCCCTCAGCAGCACCAGCAGTAGCAGCAACAGAGTCAGCAGCAGCAAACACGCAGCCTCCAGGACCACAGCGCCCAGCAGCAGCTCCTCTCCTCTCGATCACTCCCCTTTCTACTCTCCGCTCAGCAGCACCACAGCGCACGCAGGACGCACGCACTCCTTCTCTCCACTAGTGCTCCTCCTCTGCTCCTCTGCCTGCTGCCGCTCAGCACACGCACGCCAGCAACCACCCCGAGCAGCTCCTCTTCCTCTGCAGCCGCCCGAGGACGAGGAAGAGCCCGAGCAGGGGCTCTGCCTCCGGTCCAAGAAGCAGCAGCAGCAGCCGCCCGCGCGGCTCTGCCGGGCCGCTCCCCGCGTCTCTCGTGCGTGCAGCTCTCCGCAGCCTCCCACGCGCACGCCAGATCCGCCGCCACCTCGCCGGACGTCGCCGCCGTCTCCTTAGGCCCCGCCGTCGCTGGCCTCTGATACCATGTTGAGATGAGAGGGGGAGTACCTACAGAGAGGAGGGCAGGTGGTGTCTGGTGACTCACGAGTAGTTCCTCTCGTGTCTGGCGGCTCACACAGGGGCAGGGGGAAGAGGGGCTCCTCTTCTAGGTCAGCACCTCTCATGGGCTTGGGCCCAAGAGACAGATCTTGATGGGCTAGGGCCCATACCGGTTCAACAGTATCATTTAGCATGGTGGAGAGATTTTGTCTACTCCTAAAGACCAGGGTGGCCTCAGCACCCATCTAGAAGTCAAAAATAGGTGCCTTCTAAGTAAGTGACTATTTAAGCTGCTAACCAAGGATGGAGTGTGGCAGTCACTCTTATGTAATAAATATTTGGGGTAGAATCCACTCACTCATGGCAGTTAAAGCCAAGCCAATGGACTCCCACTTTTGGAAGGGTCTCATGAAGGTTAAAGATACTTTTCTTCAATCTGGATCTTTTTTTCTCTAGGTAATGGTGAATCAATTAGATTCCGGGAGGATAAGTGCATTGGGGATAAGCCTCTTCCGGTTTTGTAGCCCAAGTCATTTAATATTGTCCGTCACAGGGATGCCACTGTTCCTGCGATTATTGGAGTAGAGAACTCACAGGTCTGACTTTCGTACGGCTCTCATTGCGTCATTCGTCAGCATTTGGTGGACAGAAATGAGATTGTCCTAAAGGTTGCAGATGTGCAGCTTACTACAGACCAGGACCTATTTAAATGGGATCTTCACACTTCTGGCCTGTTTCTGTGCACTCGATGTATACAAGGGTCAAGTTTAAGTTGAGAAGATTGTAGCGTCTTAAATTACCGTTGATGAAGGGGAGCCTTGGTGCAGCGGTAAAGTTGTTGCCTTGTGACCATGAGGTCACGGGTTCAAGTCCTGGAAACAGCCTCTTGCAGAAATGTAGGGAAAGGCTGCATACTACAGACCCGAAGTGGTCGGACCCTTCCCTGGACCCTGCAAAAGCGGGAGCTACGTGCACTGGGCTGCCATTTTTTTTTTAAATACCGTTGAAGATAAAAGTTTTCCTTTGGTTCGTCTACAGAGAAGTTATACTAAGGATAATCTTGTAAAACGAATGTGGCAAGGGGATACTCGTTGTAGCTTCCGTTATGAAGAAACCATTCATTGTTGTGTAGCACGTATTGCATGGCAAGCTGTGTATTTAGCCTTTAATATCACCCTGCCCCATACTATTTCACATATTTTTGGGTCCTGGCTAAGGGGGGTTGATAAATCTTTAAGATCTCTTATTCTAGTTGGGGCAGCAGCGGTGCTTTTGTCTATCTGGCTATGCAGAAATGACGTCATTTTTTACAAGAAAAATGTTCATTCTTGTATGCAGGTGCTAGTCTCATGTACCAATTGGCTGTTGTTATGGACGTTATTACACAAGGCCCAGCACAAGGTGCTGATGGAGCTTGATGCAAAGAAGCTCGAGTGGATTACCAAGTAGTTTACGTCCCAGTTTGGACGGCGTGCCAATGATAGGCTCCTGAGCGTTTAGAGTAGTTTTGTTGGCATGAGTTATCTTAGTTGGTCCATGTTTTTATCTTGCCCTCCTTTTGGCAAGATAGGAGTTTCATCTTGTCGTGGTGTTCTCACGGGTCACGGCAAATGCCATGGGTAGGCTTATCGGACGTGGTTGGGGCCAGAGGACGTCGGAGGGTTCCGGGTGCGAGATCAGGGACAAGCGGAGAGGGACTCGCGATGTACCCAGGTTCGGGGCCCTCCGGGGGATGTAAAACCCCTAGTCCTGCTGGCTCTACTAGATGGATCTCATAAGGTGAATACAAGGCGCTCCTGGAGCTGTTTGAGGGGAGGAGGAAGAAGAGCTAGCTCTCTCCTTCTCCTGGTTATGAGTGTGTGTGTGTGTGGAAAAGGAATGGAACTCCCCGGATGGAGGGCTCCTGGGGGGTCTTATAGACCTGCCCCCCAGGGTTACAATGGTAATGTTACATGGGCACGGCGCCCTCATGTCATTGTCTCGAGCCGGCCGCAGGTCCCGCCGGCTGCCAGATCCGCCGGACACGAGTCCCGCGGGGGGCCACGGCACTGTGGCACGTCGTTGCTCGCGTCACGGGGTGGTGGGCGCCGTCTTGCTACAGGACCGCACCAGGTCGCCGCCGCCGACTCCGAGACGTGGCCTCGGGGCACACTGTAGCCTGCTTTGGTCGGGACAATAGGTGCACTGTAGCCACGCCCGCCCGTCGTAGGAGGGGGGCTGTCTGGTCGTCTGGTCGGCCTGAGCGGGAGCCGACCCGGCCGGGTCAAGCCCTGGTGCCCCGCCCAGCCGCCCCGGAGCCAGGCGGCCGGATGGCAGGGTGAGCCGGATGGCAGGGTGAGCCGGATGGCGGGGCGCTTGCCGCCCTGTTGTTTTGGAAGATTGTTAGGTCTGGATTTGCCTACCCGGGGGTCATCCCTGATACGGTCACTGCAGGTATTCTTGTCGTTCCTCCATTACTGTCAAGTAAAACATCTTCCAACCGAGAGACTCGCTATGAAAACAAGATGCAAAAGTATGTGGTTCCCGCTCTACGTCATAAGAAGATCATGTGTGCTACAGAACAGAGGGGGGTCTTAGGTGTGAAGTCTGTTCTATATGCTACTGAAAGGAGATGGTCATATGCTCAACCGATTGAACGCAACAACATCGCTACAAATAATTCTTTTGCTTGTTCGGTTGCTCCTCAGATCGTGCCTCGGGAGGAAGTGAAGCCCACGTTCAGAACACCCTGTGATTACTTCTATCTAGGCCAGCAGAGTGAAAGTTTGAAGGCTGCACCATCAAGTTAATTTTAGTGTCAGCCTAGAAATCATACATGCAAGTATACGTACGTGTGTCCTTTTTATTTGCTTTCCACAGTTTGTTCAGATTTGGTAGTTTTCTTTTTATTTGCTACGTACAATTTGTAACAGACGAGGAGTCCTCATCGTTTCCTAGTTCAGGTCGGGCCTGGCCCAAGTATTAGGCACCACCTATATAAGCAAGGGGTGCACCGCTTTGTAAGAGGAGGTTTTGGTACGTGAAGAAAATACTCAGAAAAGCATCTGATGGATGCGCCGCATCTGTGTTCCTGCGTTCCATAATTTTGGTTCGATGATTGCATGTGTTCCGGCGACCTAGATTGCCAGGGCATTAGTTTTGCTCGGTTCTTGGTCTTCCAGGATCGATCCAATCTCTCTTTTGCTTCTCCATCTACTTCTAATCTCCTCTGTTGATTACTCCGTCGCCGTCGCCTCCACTAATCGTCATTAGATTAATCCTCCATCTATCCAAGTACTACAACTACTACGTACACATCTTCTACTACTTTCCGATCCCTACAATCCATCCATCCATCTAGTCTAGCTACTAGTTCTTCTGCACGTACACTTCTTCTCCCAAAAATTATTTCTTCTAGTTGTTTGCGCGAGTGAAAGATCAGGGACACCTCATAAAATCGACTCAAAGCTATTTGAGCCATATCAATCCCCCTGACACATCTCTTTGTAATAAGCATTGAATGAGGTTGGCTATATGTATCGAAGGATGCAGAGGCCAGGGAGAATAGATACATTTTCTAAAAATAATAGACACATTCTTCCACGAATATTAAACATTATGTACTACTACCCCCATTCCAAAAAATAAGGCATGCACGTATTGCAAAATTCAACTTTGCCTGCGAGTTAGACCAATACGGAGTATTATATAAGTTATGTGACTTAAAAATCATATCATTGAAAACTTCTTTTGAATACGAACCCAGCTATATAATTTTTGTCACACATAATCTACATTTGGTTGGTTAAATTGATGGTCAAATTTGAAGTTTGAAATGTGTGCGCACCTTATTCATTGGAATGGAGGGAGCAAATGATCTCTAGACAAATGGATGTCAGCTATGTGCTTAATATTGCTTTGAGAATTGAGATAATTTAAACTAGGCAAGCTGGCCTCTGTTGGAAGAATTATCAAGAGTCAACTGCACCATAGGTCACTAAACTTGTGTGCGTGTCACATGGCTCCCTCAACTTATGAATTGCACATTCGAGCCTCAACTTATGAATTGCACATTCAGGTCCGTAAACCTGTATAAATGTACCAAGAGCTACAAACTGCAGTTAGTTCGTGATGATCCTATGGTACTGTGATCATATTTAAATCGGTGATTGAACATGCAGTTGCAAACATGTAATCAGGAACTCATACAGTCCAATGAAATGTGAATACTTCCTTCAAACCATAAGTTATGATGACGTTAATGCTTGGATGGCCGTTGCATACACATAGGAATTGTGAAGTGGACAGGGGGTTATCATGCAGGCCCTAGCCACCTTAGCCCAGGACACAACGGTTGGGTCCGTCTCGGAGCTTCGGTCGGACTCACGATTCAGGTACAACTCAGTTGGATTGCTCCTTGGACTTGTTTGCTGCGTAGGAGAAGTGTCGTGGCCACTCTCACTCTGTGGGCATACCCCATGTGTGTTGACTACATGGCATTAAGAGTGTTTGACACGCAATAGGGTAAAATGGTACACCCTTGCAGGTTTAAATCTACTCAAATAGTCATGTCTATGGTTATGACGACTTGGAGATTTTGTAATTAATTGTAGAACAACTTTAACTAATAATTTAATAAACTTGCTTAGGTGTGAGTGCCTTGGGGATCCTACCTCGTGAAGCATGCGAGGGGGATGCAAGGTAGTGTATTGATGTGGTGGTTAGGTTAAACTATGTAACAGCCCAGGACCAACACTTTCCGCAGTCATTGATTTGCATCATGTTCATCTCATAAGCATTGCATTCATATTGCATCCAATTTAATTTGAATGAGGATTTAATCAACCCTCAACTTTTCCTTGAAGGGCTAAAACCTTAAATTGTGCCAAATGTCCAAAATGCCCTTCATAAACCTTGGATGATTTGGCTAGGGCCTCATAATTATTATGTGGGCCAAGTTCCTCGCCATCTGGAGATTCACCAAGTCTCGGTACCAACGCCCAAATGACTACCACCGTCGTGGACCTCTGCCAAGTACGACTACGACACGCGAATGACTACACCGCACCGAACCCGATCCACCCCACCCGCACACAACAAAGGTGACGACCTGAGACGGTTGTGTGCATGATAGCATGGATCGACCAATTGGACGTTTGCACCTTCTATTGTCTTGAGCTTGTGGCCTCCGTGTCACCACTATGCACCGTTAGCTCAATTTGCACACATGACAACACACTTGAGGCTTTTTGCGGCCGGAACCCCGGAAACACCGCCATGGCAACAAAATGTGCTTCCATGGCAATGAAAACGTGACGTGTCATACTATATGTCAAATTGCTCAGAAAATTGCATAGAACCTCGTTGTCATTCTCATGCATCATAACAACATTTAAAATTAATATGGTGTTTAGTTTAATCGTATTTTAATTGCATTAGACCATTCAAGCATCGCAACTTGCCATGACATAACATTGCATATCATGAGCATGCTGCATCGTTGCCGTAGTTGCATCTGTTGATTCGTTTCCAGTGTTTCTGCTTCTTCGCGATAGGGTCCGGGGATGACGTGAGATACGAGCAAGGTATGAGAATGTACCAAGTGTGGATTCTAGGCAAGTAAAACCTCCTTGTCCATTCCAACACATCCCATTACTTCCTCCCTTATTCTTGCATTAGTGTAACGATGTTGTAGTTGGTCTTCAATACCTATTCTGGTGCATGGCCTATTTATTGTAACCCTTATATGCCTTTACCTTCCGTTCATTATGTTAGTTACTTGCTTGATACTACCATGGGAGCCTGCTCTGACTGTAGTTATACCATATCTACCTGATGTTCTTTTAGGGCATCATACATGTTAACTTGGCTCTTATACATTCTTTATTATGCAATGGAGTTAATTATGTTAACATGTATTTAAAGGTTGGCAGGACATGCTTAGAGCACCGGTGATTTGTTCCACTCCAGCCGACCTAGGATCCGAGTTCTTGTTATCTCGACTCAAAGATTGGATGCACTAACAACTCGTGTGAGGTTTAAATGGGGCCCTCCTCAGCCTACTACCTACTACCTTAGACCACAAGACTTGTCCAAGGGCCACAATAGTTCTGGCTTTCCTTCTGGCATGCACATTACTCATGTTATTCCACGTACAGACGAGACGGTCCCTGATGTTATGATTTTGTTTTTGTCATTGGGGGAGGTTATCCCCTGATATTTGCATACATGCAGGA
>NC_041389.1:194192894-194230674 GCF_002162155.2 Triticum dicoccoides | reverse complement strand
TTTACTTGGTAGGGGCATGTCATGCAACGGTTGGGTTTGACTCAGACTTCGATTGGACTCTCGATTCGGGTAAAACTCAAGTAGCTCCCTGGGCTTGTTTGCAACGTAAGGGAAGTGTTGAGTCGATCACCTCTGCCAGCATACACCGTGCAGTGTGTCATCTAAGATAGGATCGTACGTGTATGGGTAACTTGGTGCACCCCTGCATGGTTAAATCTTTTCTTACAGTTGTGTCCACGGCTATGGACAGCTTGGAGATTGTTAACTTGATCATAGAACAGCTTCAATTAATAATTAATTAAACTTGCCAACCGTGTGAGTGTGTTGGAGATTCTTCTTTGTGGATGATGCGAAGAGGAATGCAAGGATGTTTGCGGTTAGGTAGGTGAATAGAGTAGTTGATCTTTAATGCTATCTTACCTCGTATACGCTTTCTACCTTGTCTCTGGTAGACGCAAGTTGTAGCGTGTCTTCTATAGATGCTTAGTGATTGCCACCGCTCAAACCACATATACAAAATGTTGCATACGTAGATACATCTGACGTAAGTCTTGCAAGTACAATTTGGTCACCTTGTTTTATTATTCTTTTTTATCCAGATGCTGCAAATCAGATAATAGCATTTGGAGCACGTAATCTTTTGGTGAAGCGTTAACTATGGTTATCACCAGACTTGGCCTAGGCAGGGATATGGATGTCCTTTTGCTTTTTTAGCCTTCTTAAGGCATTTGTTAAACTTTACCTATGTAAGGTATATTTCACTTCCATTGCAAGTTGTATCTTGGACGTAAGACCCTTGTATTGTATTCATTTGTTAAATTTGACTAGTTGCAATCCCTTGCACTTGGGGGTTCTAGAACTGCTTGGCATCCTAGTAACTGGACCATCAACAATCTACGCAGCTCCGCGCTAGCAAGGACGAGCTACGTCGAGGATCGGCGCGACACCAAGCTAGGACAAGCGACATCCCGGCGCGAGGAGCCTTTTGCCTTTTCGCCTTATTGCACTTTACTGTTTCTTGCTTTTTGGCTAAGGAACTTGTTTAGGCGGGGCCATCTAGCTTCATCGGTTCACGGCTTTACACAATGGAGAGAATTCCCCACGATCGACGCCAATGTTATTGTAGTTAAAACAACGGGTGAATGGGGGTAACATTAGCAACACGGCCGAAACAAAGATTAGAGAGGTGTCTACGACTGTCTTAGAGTAAGTTAGTCGTACACCAACAAATTTGACACATCAATGTTTTTTGAAGAGGTTTCCTCACCTCAACGAGGGCAACCTAGTCCTATGTTTGGAAAGCGTTGAGGGAGGTTTGGTCGCAGGTCGAAGTCATGTGTGACTCCTCAGCACCCTCTCCAAACTTCTTTTCCTCAATGTCGATCCAACTCGTACGCGACTCCTCGAACTCAAACCCTAGAGCTCCCATTCTTGCCTTAGTTGCCCTAGTGTCCTCCCCTTGATTTCATTCAAGTGAGAGTGAATGAGTACGGGCCCATGGGGCCTTACATAGGTTAGGGATCCTTGACAAGTGACCAAAGCTACCATGGTGGTGGTAGCTGGGAAGGGTATATTGGTAAAACTTGGTCCACCAGTCCATCATGGATCATGGACTAGTCAAAGGTGGAGGGTGCCAACACTCATCCCTCAACCATGATGAGCATTGGCTATATGGGCATGTTCTAGGCTTGGGCCTCTTCTTTTTTGCTTCTCCCTTTGATTTTGTCTTTTTATTTCCTCTTCTCCATTGACTTGTTGACCATGGCCATGTTCTTGGTTTGCTGTTGACCGGCTTGGATTTTTGTTGACTTGCCATGTAGGACTAGGTGGGATCCCAAATAGAATTAATTATTCCTACATCGATAGTTTTTTATTTTCTTGTTATTTGAGGTCTTATACGTACAACTAATTATAGTCTATTGTAGGAGGTGTCTACAGTATGATCTATATGTGGCATGGCGAGGCACTAAAGACAGACGCGGACCTTGTCTAAGCTATTGTACACACCCTTAGCAGGGGTGTTGCATTAAGGTCTTTTGAGGTTTCTTATACATAATTCATGCAAATAAACGAAACAAAAGAATTTCACAAGAACTTGCAACCAGCAAGGAATCACATAGATCATCAAGAAACACCAGCTAATGATATGCAAGAGCGGCCTTGGTTGGTGTATCTAATCATTGTGGGTGGGCTTGGGGCAAGATAAAGTGGTCATGGACCAATCCAACATAGTGATCAAGTGATTGGTAGTCAATTCAAATATATTTTGGTTATAGTTTACAATTTATGAATTCTGAGAGATTAGCTTATTAGAAAATATTGTTGGACTTTTGGAGCCATGCAAATGAGGTGACTTGATAACTTCAAGTCTTCAAAATGTGGAGAAAATCTGATATGACTTGATCACAACATAATTTAGCTGCAACCATCTTGCTAGGAGAACCCCTAGAATAAAAGCTGGGCCTTTAAAGCCATCCTGAAATGTTGGTCCTTGCAATGAAGTATACCCAAAAAAACAGCACATCTTGATATCTTAATTTTATACTCCATCGGTCCAAAAATATAGCGTGCATTAGTTTTTTTTATTTTAACTCAAACTTTGTTAATTTTGACCATGTTTATAGAAAATTTATCAACATCTTGAATATAAAATCAATACCATTAGATTCATCATGAAATATATTTTCATAGGGTATGTATTTGATATTGTAGATACAGATAATTTTGTATACGAACTTCATCAAAGTTTGTTAGATTGACTTTCATAAAAACAAATGTGCACTATATTATGGACAGAGGGAGTACTAAACACGGATGACCCAAACAAGATTTATTCTAGGCATCTGGATAGACGTGCGGATGACTTACGTGTAGTTTGTGTATTTCTGTTTCTTTTGAATCCAAGTCCTAGAAGCATTGGTTATGTTCCCTAAATCTTCTTGTCTTCGTAAATACATACCTGTGTCTGAATTTGCCAGCAGCGCAGGAAGCCGTGTAGCATCATGATTTCTGAGGGTACTACACAAATAATCAGTAGGCCAGATACCCACATAACAAAATCGGTGATCTATGTCATCCTCACACAGTGCCATTTGTTCAACCGCTATCATTGATGTCTTGCTGCTCATAACATGTATGTTATTGCCCCAATCCTACATGTTCTGCAATCTAGCGGCCCCAATTTTATGATGCTTAAGATACCTTGAAAGTTCGAAACAGGTTTTGGAGCCAGACTAAATTTCATTACTACGAAGGATGGTTTGATTGATAGACATATCCTTGTGCATGCAGTGTGCACTTTCATTTCATATAGGTCTGTCACATGCTGAGTTTCTGAGGGGAGTTATGAGAGGTGGAGGGTGAGGGCGAGGATGTTTGGGCTTTGGCGCAGTTGCGCCAAGGAGGGAGAGATAGGGACGGAGGTAAACACCGTGTTATGTGTTTATTATTCAATATTCCCAACAGAGTTGATCACCAAGCTGTGTAATGCTGCCCCCACATCACATGCCATACTAAAGTAAAAGTCAGTTTACCAAACAAATCGAGCATGCATAGGCTTCCTTCTCAAGTTCAGCTTACCCTTCTTAAATCTCTCACCTGTCTCTCGGTCCCTACCCACAAATCACAGCCTGTGCACTGCCGTGACCCTCCCCGGCCTACCAGGGTGTCACAGTGCAACCTCCTATGATCATTGAGGTTGCAATGGTTCAATTTGAAATTAAAGTATCTACTGTATCTACTTGCTTAGTTCAGTTTCCAGATGCATATTCGCTAGTATGTTTCCTTTTTCAGAGCCATAAATTGCATATTGAAGGGCACTGGTTCCTGGTTAATTTACACGTTGTTGCAATTGCACATTGCTCATCTGAAGTTGCTGACAGCCTGACACTACCGAATGTCAGTTATCTCCCCAATTGGCAGCAGAATTTGACAATTCAAAACAAGGTTTTGACTCTACAAGTCAAGAATGAAACACTTACGACTTCTCAAGCAAGTCAAATAGAATTCAAGCGCTTCTAAGCAAGAAATAGAAGTACAATAAAAGCATAGTGGAACAGATGACTCACTGATGGCATTGAGGTCGTCCGCGTACCCATGGACACGGACAGCATCCTCGAAGGCAAGCATGGCATCTCGGGGCACGCCGTACCAAGTCTTGGGCTTGCCGAAGTGGAGGTAGTTGAGGCTATGCAGCTCATGGTCCTCCACGTGCCACGCGAACCAACTGTAGAGCATCGCCACATATAGCATCGGCGTTGTGACGCCAGCCACGTCCCGGCTCATCGCCCGCAGTAGCGAGCCCCGAGCGCGCGGAGCCACCCTCATGTTCCACTCCGTCTCGCCGACGTCCCTGGGCGCCCCTACCGGACTGTCAGTGTCTAGGTCTAGCACCTCCCGTTTGACGAAGCCAGACCCCGGCATGTCGTTGCCGTACTCGACATTGAATGGCCTCGCAGCGCAAGCACCCCAGAAGAGCGCCTCGAGCTGGAGGGGCGTCGCGTGCTTCGGGGGTATCGCGTGCCTCGGGAGTTCGAAGTCGCGGGCCTTGGTGCGGAAGGCCTCCAGGGTGTAGCGCTCGCCGCTCTCCCAGACGCGACGGTTCGCGCCGCGACGGTTCTTTGTGGAGAGGCCCACCTGCTGGAGCCGCGTCGGGAAGGTGGGGCCAGCGTCGCCGGAAGCGGACGCATTGGAGGCGAACGAGGCCTTGAGGAGCTGAACGGTGGCCTCGCGGGGCGGCGAGGGGAGCGGGGGGACGATCTTGCAGATGCCGTAGCGAGAGGCCTCTGGCTCGATCTTGAGGATATAGGCGATGGGGTCAGCGAACTCGGCGAGGGTGGGGCGGTACTCCGGCGCCACGGGTAGTGTGCGCAGCCACTCCGGCGGGTCCACCGGTGGCAACGACATGGCGGCGACAGCGGCGGCGGAGTACGGTAGGGTTTCTTCAGGCGAGGAATTGCATGTGGGAGGCGATTTGGGGAATCGGCTTCGCTGCTCGCTTGGTGCTTGCTGCTGCTTCTGCTGCTTTGGGGGTAGTGAGAGAGAGAGAGTCAGAGACAAGGGTTGGAGGAGAGAGAGAGTCAGAGACCAGGGTTGGAGGAGAGAGAGAGATGTGAAGGCAGGGGCGAGGGGTGGGGATTTCCCTCTAGGCTGGAAATGAAATTTGTGATCTTCTATTTGCAAGTCATCGTTCAACCAAAAGGGCAAATAATCAGTGCGAAAAGGCAAGCGGAATTTCTTTGTCAGCAATAAAATATACAAGCTTGAAACTAAATACAAATTAGTTTATTGTTTTTAAGTTCACATTTCGACGCATCGACGATGAAAATGAAGACAAAGTAGTCTTGGTTGGAGGTTGTTAGAGCTTCCGTGACGTTGGTAAGATTGACATCAATAGCATCGCCATATAGAGTGACGCTTTATGGATCTGGGTGGTAGAGATCTAGAAATGAAGTGGCGGGTATTGAAGGGATTGAATGCGATACCAATAGAGAGAAAGCACCAAGATTTGAAGAATGCAGTTGGTGGAAAGACTGCGATTGAGATTTGGAATCAGAAGAAAGGTAGATTTTATAAAGAGGTGGAGTAGTTACAAATTTTGTACGATAATTTTATTTAGGACGCGAATATCCAACGACTGTTCACATGAGTACAAATCCTGGCGAACTACTAGTTCACGCTTGCTGGTCAAACCCAGCGAACTAATTTGTTCGCTAATGGACACCTGATGACCCACAAGTATAGGGGATCTATCATAGTCCTTTTGATAAGTAAGAGTGTCGAACCCAACGAGGAGCGGAAGTAAATGACAAGCGGTTTTCAGTAAGGTATCCTCTGCAAGCACTGAAATTATCGGTAACAGATAGTTTTGTGATAAGGTAATTCGTAACGGGTAACCAGTAACAAAAGTAAACAAGGTGCAGCAAGGTGGTTCAATCCTTTTTGTAGCAAAGGACAAGTCTGGACAAACTCTTATATAAAGCAAAGCGCTCCCGAGGACACATGGGAATTATTGTCAAGCTAGTTTTCATCATGCTCGTATGATTCACGTTCGTTACTTTGGTAATTTGATATGTGGGTGGACCGGTGCTTGGGTACTGCCCTTCCTTGGACAAGCATCCCACTTATGATTAACCCCTCTCGCAAGCATCTGCAACTACGAAAAAAGAATTAAGGTAATTTAACCATAGCATGAAACATATGGATCCAAATCAGCCCCTTACGAAGCAACGCATAAACTAGGGTTTACGCTTCTGTCACTCTAGCAACCCATCATATACTTATTACTTCCCAATGCCTTCCTCTGGGCCCAAACAATGGTGAAGTGTCATGTATTCGACGTTCACACAACACCACTAGAGGAGAGACAACATACATCTTCTTAAAATATTGAACGAATACCAAATTCACATGATTACTTATAACAAGACTTCTCCCGTGTCCTTAGGAACAAACATAACTACTCACAAATCATATTCATGTTCATAATCAGAGGGGTATTGAATAGCATTAAGGATCTGAACATATGATCTTCCACCGAATAAACCAACTAGCATCAACTACAAGCAGTAATCAACACTACTAGCAACCCACACGTACCAATCTGAGGTTTTGAGACAAAGATCGGATACAAGAGATGAACTAGGGTTTGAGAGGAGATGGTGCTGGTGAAGATGTTGATGGAGATTGACCCCCTCTCGATGAGAGGATCGATGATGATGATGATGATGATGATGATGGTGACGATTTCCCCCTCCTGGAGAGATGTTTCCCCAGCAGAACAACTCCGTCGGAGCCCTAAGTTGGTCCTGCCCAGGTTCCGCCTCGAGGCGGTGGCGCTTCATTCCGAAAGCTTCCTTATGATTTTTTTTCAGGGAAAAAGACACCATGTAGCAGAAGATGGGCATCGGGGCCTGCTAGGTGGCCCACGAGGCAAGGGGGTGCACCCAGGTGGTAGGGCGCGCCCTCCACCCTCGTGGCTGGTGGGTGGCCCCCTCTGGTGCTTTCTTCGTCCAATATTTTTAATATATTCCAAAACTGACTTTCGTGGAGTTTCAAGACTTTTGGAGTTGTGCAGAATATGCCTCTAATATTTGCTCCTTTTCGAGCCCAGAATTCCAGCCGTCGGCATTCTCCTTCTTCATGTAAACCTTATAAAATAAGAGAGAAAAGGCATAAGTATTGTGACATAATGTGTAATAACAGTCCATACTGCAATAAATATCGATATAAAAGCATGATGCAAAATGGACTTATCAAGTCCCCCAAGCTTAGACCTCGCTTGCCCTCAAGCGAAAGCCGATATCGAAAAATATGTCCACATGTTTAGAGATAGAGGTGTCGATAAAATATAATACAGACATGAGGGCATCATGATCATCTTTAGAACAGCAACATATATTGTCATATGATTTCTTATGCTAAAGTAAACATCCATTCACAATGTAAAGTATGAATCGGAAACTTCATTGAAAACTAACAAACGATGATCTCAGTCATTGAAACAATTGCAATTTATCATAACATCGGAAATAGTCAATATAAGACCTTTTTCGCAAGTCCACATACTCAACTATCATTTAGTCTTTCACAATTGCTAACACTCATGCGATACTTATGGGTATGGAGTTTCAATTGGACACAGAGAAAGATAGGGGCTTATAGTTTCGCCTTCCAACCTTTTACCTCAAGGGTAATGTCAAAAATAATACTTTATGAAAACCTACATCCAAGTGGATATATATATATCGGGGTCTTTTCCAACACATAGTGCTTGCCAAAGGATAAAGTGTAAAAAGGAATGGTGAAGATCACCATGACTCTTGTATGAAGGTAGAAGACAAAAATAAAAGATAGGCCCTTCACAAAGGGAAGCAGAGGTTGCCATGCGCTTTTAAGGTTGGATGCACAAAATCTTCATGCAAAAGAACGTCACTTTATATTGCCACTTGTGATAGGGACCTTTATTATGCAGTCCGTCGCTTTTATTTCTTCCATATCACAAGCTCGTATAAAGCTTATTTTCTTCACACTAATAGATCACACATATTTAGAGAGCAATTTTTATTACTTGCACCAATGAAAACTTACTTGAAGGATCTCACTCAATCCATAGGTAGGTATGGTGGACTCTCATGGCAAAACTGGGTTTAGGGATGTTTGGAAGCACAAGTGGTATCTCTACTTGGTGCAAACAATTTGGCTAGCATGAGGGAAAAAGGCAAGCTCAACATGTTGGATGATCCATGACAATATAACTTTTTCATATATAAGAAAACATAACTCATTACGTTGTCTTCCTTGTCCAACATCAGCTTTTTAGCATGTCATATTTTAATGAGTGCTCACAATCATATTGAAAGATCGAGGATGTCGCCTAGAGGGGGGTTAATAGGCGCTTTAAAATAATTACGGTTTAGGCTTGAACAAATGCGGAATAAACCTAACGGTTAATTTGTCAAGCACAAAACCTAAAACAACTAGGCTCACCTATGTGCACCAACAACTTATGCTAAGCAAGATAAGCAACTATGTGATAGCAAGATATATGACAAAGAACAATATGGCTATCACAAAGTAAAGTGCATAAGTAAAGGGCTCGGGTAAGAGATAACCGAGGCATGCGAAGACGACGATGTATCCTGAAGTTCACACCCTTGCGGATGCTAATCTCCGTTTGGAGCGGTGTGGAGGCACAATGCTCCCCAAGAAGCCACTAGGGCCACCATAATCTCCTCACGCCCTCGCACAATGCAAGATGCCGTGATTCCACTAAGGGACCCTTGAGGGCGGTCACCGAACCCGTATAAATGGCAACCCTTGGGGGCGGTCACCGAACCCGTACACTTTGGCAACCCTTGGGGGCGGTCACCGGAACCCATCAAGATGCTCGGGGCGATCTCCACAACCTAATTGGAGACCCCGACGCTTGCCCGGAGCTTTACACCACAATAATTGAGCTCCGAACACCACCAATCGTCTAGGGCGCCCAAGCACCCAAGAGGAACAAGCTCAAGGGCACCAAGCACCCAAGAGTAATAAGCTTCTCAAACTTCACTTCCACGTATCACCGTGGAGAACTCAACCCGATGCACCAAATGCAATGGCAAGGGCACACGGAGTGCCCAAGTCCTTCTCTCTCAAATCCCAACGAAGCAACTAATGCTAGGGAGGAAAATGAGAGGAAGAACAAGAACGAGAACACCAAGAACTCCAAGATCAAGATCCAAGGGGTTCCCCTCACATAGAGGAGAAAGTGATTGGTGGAAATGTGGATCTAGATCTCCTCTCTCTTTTCCCTCAAAAACTAGCAAGAATCCATGGATGGATTGAGAGTTAGCAAGCTCGAAGAAGGTCAACAATGGGGGAAGAACACGAGCTCAAAGGATTAGGTTCATTGGGGAAGAAGAGCCCCTTTTATAGGACCTCCCGAATCCAACCGTTATGTGCTCAGGTCATGCACAAGCGGTACTACCGCTTGGAGGAGCGGTACTACCGCTTAGCACGGTCAAAACAGCCCAAACGAGAGAGAAAACACGAGATTTTGGTCCGGGGCGGTACTACCGCTTAGGAGCCACGGTAGTACTGCTCTGGAGCGGTACTACAGCTCAGGAGCAGCGGTAGTACCGCTCTAGAGCGGTAGTAAAAAATTACATCCGCTCTAGTCGCGGTAGTACCGCTGCAGCCTTTACCAAAACAGCCACAACTTTTGCAAATGGACTGCGAATTCAACGAAACCAAGTTTGTTGGAAAGCTAACGACATGGGCTAACACAATATTGAAAGAAATATCAAGAATAAGCAAATGAGAAAAGTCCCATAAGAAAATGGTGAGAACCCTTCATCGGATAAGACCGGTAAAACCTCCAACACCGAAAACATCATAGAAGACGCATGCGAACTCCGTTTTCGATGAACTCAAGCTTGTCATCAAGATGACCATAAGCTCTAAGACTCACAAAGATAACCAAACAAGAACCAAGAAACATGATGCAAGGATGCAATGGTTTGAGCTCTCTACTAACGATACGATTAAGCTACCAACTTGAGAGCCCCCCTTGATAGTACGGCAAACGATCCTATAACCCGGTCTCCCAACTACCACCACGAGACCGGTAAAATAGAAAACCTATCAAGGGAAAACCTTTGCCTTGCACATGGTCCACTTGAGCTAGATGATGACGATCTTGACTCCCTCAAGTTGGACCACTTTTCTTGATTGCGTTGGCTCGATGAAGACTAGATGATTGCTCCCCCATAGTCCACTATGGGTGAGCGACTCTTCGGCACATCTTCACAAGTCCATTGACACCACAATGGATGGCAAGATTCAAACTTGATTGCTCCCCCATACTCCATTATGGGTGAGCCACTCTTTGTGTTGCTCCACTTGAACTTGCACACTGCAAACTTCATGACGATCACCACTTGATGTTATCCTCCATGGGTTGTATGGGATCTTCCTCTTGACGCAAGACCATGGAAACATACCTAACCCCACAAAGAACTCTCACGTAGACCATGGGTTAGTACACAAAGTGTAATGGACAAAGCTTACCATACCATGGGAACACTTGGTCCCACTCGGTACATCTTCTATGCTTTGTGAGTTGATCAACTTGATTCACTCTTGACTTAGTCTTGATCAACCTTGAATCTTTCCAACTCTCTTCATTTGTATGATGTCTTGAAGGTAAATATGACTGATCACACAATCTTCTTCAAGACATGCTTGCAATAAGCTCAACACTCACATGACCAATCTTTGGATAATTCCTTAATAGCACCTTGGTCAACTCATAAACTCCTTGAAACCAACATATGGACTTCAAGAAAAGCCTATGGACAAAACCTTCAAATATAACTCAAGGCAACCATTAGTCCATAGAGATTGTCATCAATTACCAAAACCAAACATGGGGGCACCGCATGTTCTTTCAATCTCCCCAATTTTGGTAATTGATGACAATCACTTTCAAGAGAGTTTATATAAGGAATTATGCATCACAATGCAATGCAACAACCAATGATGCAGGAGAATGAGATGCAAATGCTTAGGAACAAAACCAAAGCAAGGAGAAAACTTTGAAACCTTCTCCAGAAAACTCTCTGAAACTTCTCCCCCATTGGCATCGATTGCCAAAATGGGCGAAAAGCTTAGAAGGCCAAAATAAATTGTGGTCCTCCATAAATTGTGTATTTCTCAACAAGAGAGTGGAATGCAATACACATATCCAACTGTCAATACTTGGAGGAAGACAAACTATATTGAGGCCCAAAGATTGCAACAGAGAGATATGCCACAAAGACATAACAAAGAGAGAGACAAGCAATCAGAAGATACCAAAAGAAGCAAGAAATCAACGGATATCAATTGAACCAACTAGAACAATGATCCTACGTGCCACAAGAATAAAGATATTATGATATGAGCAAAGGATTGTTCTAAAGAAACTAGAGACACTCCCCATGATTTGTGCACATATAAGAATTTTTGTATTTGAATACAAAGTGCTCAAAATAGGATCGTAGCTCCCCCAAAATCAATAGAAACTCACATCCAGTGCAAGTGAGCATATAGGAAACAAAGCCTAGCGCTTGCAACAAGCACATGGTTGAGCAACACGTAAGGGAGGCAACTTAAGAATAGGCTCAACCAAAACCGATGTGTGTGAGTCAAGGCAATGCACTTGAGAAGACTAATGTATGGATGAGCAGTAAGCATCAATATAGTCCTGAAAGAAAGAGATACATGGTGCAAGGCATGTCATTCCCACACACAACTTGCAAACGGGTTCACAAGCTCACTAATAAGCATATAAAGAACCAATGCTTGTGACAACCCATGGTGAAGATAGACGATGAAAGCCTCATAAAGACGAGGGATACCAATTAGATGGCAAAGGCCTCATCAGGACAAGCAAAAGGAAAAAGATCTTCACCACAAAAGAGTGCATCAAGATGCAACGAAGTAAGACACGCACTCAAGGCAAATGCTTTCACGGAGCCACCAAAGAAATAACATAAGAAAGACAAGGTGGACGTGAAGGAAAGGAAATCAACTAGAGATGTAATTTCTCTCAAGTGTATAAGGTTCTAGGTAGACGAAATCATGATGACATATATCTACAAAGAAGGATGTACACCTAAAATAGTTACAACACGAAGGAACCAGATATCCACAAGGAAGTCATAAATATACCAATAAGATATTTGCTTGCAAGCATAGCACTTGGCTAGATATGGTCTTATTGTATATAAATGAATTCCAATCACACATCCATCAAAGACATCACAACTAGCAACAAGAGATCATCGTTGGGATGCTTTGAGAAAGGAAACAAGTATCACAAGATATGAAATGAATATCATGCCAAGATGCAACCTACACAAGGTTGAATGCAAGAGAGGAAAGCATGAATAGATACTTGTTACCGAGATATCATTGGAAGGATGTAGTAGATACCAATTGAAGGTAGATAGTAATTCATTGATCATCCTAGCTTGACTCCAATATGCACATGGTGACAACACCTTCCTTGTGACTGAGCCGAGCATCCAATGTATCTCCAAATGTTCCTAGAAGAACAACACAAACTAAACGGTACCCAAACTCATTGGGACCACATAGTTAGAAACACCAATACGTAGGACAAACTCCACATAAATATGTGCATATAGATATGAAAATAAACATCATGCACATCTCATCCAATTTGAGACTTGGTGGAGTTTCCCCTATATATTGGGTCAAAGAAAGAAAGCATGCCAAATAAAATACATGAAGTAAACATGCATGCTCAAGACTTTCAAAACCTGAAACCAAAAGACAAAGAAATGCCAAGTGAAAAGGATACCAAATGGAGAAATCATCACTTGGAAGATATCATTAAAGATACATCAAGGAATGAGATATCCATTGATACACACTAAACTAAAGATGTCAAACTCCCAAAGAGAGGATGGTTCCAAACAAACCAAGCTCTCAACAAAGTTTCATGATGGCACAAAGTACCAAAAAGAAATGGCTTGCCTTCCACCAAAACACACTTGATAAGGATCACAAGAAGAGTGTTCTAAAGAAAATATAATAGCTCCCCCACGAGTTGTGCATTATATAGGATTTGTATTTGAATACAAGATGCACAGGGTGGGATCACCGCTTTCACTATATCTAGAAAACACTAGATAAGAACAAGAAATAAACAAGATCCACAAGTGGTATGGAAGACAACGGGAGTTGACACAAACCTTGGCAAGAGAAAAGGCAAGTAAAACAAAAGCCAATGTAAAGATGATCAATAAATTCTACCACACATAAATGACTACCAATTGTCAAAAGACAAGAAGTAGATGGAAAGAATTCCCGGTGGTAGATAGCAAGGATATCCAACATCATCTTCACACCACACACAAGCAAATTGCAACTTGTAGAGCTAACATGCCACCTAGGAACAAGATAATCTACAATATCAACACTAGGTGACAACATCTCAAATGTACACATTTTCTAGGCTAGTAATATACATAGCATATTACTCCCCCATAATGTGATACCAATGAAGAAAACTTAACAAGAGACAACTAAGAAATAAACAAGATGCACTAAGGCTCAACGAACGACACACAAGTACATGGTGTGCAAACCAACATACACAAAGGCAATTTAGAGACACATCATATACAAACACATGCAAGGAACAAAACCAAAACATGCAAGGGAGCAAGTAACTTTCAAGGTAAACAATTTAAGTACAAGTTACCGCAAGGAGGCACATTGGATATAAGATAGAAACTTGATAATCCAATTGACTTGGCTTGAGACAAAGAGAATGATGAAGTCCCCTTAATTCTTCATAATGTAGCCAAGTCTCCAATGCCCTCCAACAACACCTATTGATCAAGTTTGAGCTTGTTGGTCCCCAACCAAGTTGGGTCCTAAGAGGTTAGTCACAATAGGTTTGGCTACCCAAATGGTTCTTTGCTTGACACCACTTTGAGTACCAACAAACTTGGCAAACACATTGCCAACCTTATCCTTACCAAGAAAATAGATATCATCAATAATAATTGGGTTGGATAAGTTACCACTAGTGCATGAAGAAGTGATGTGACCTTTCTCATGACATAAGTAGCAACATCTACTCTTCACTTTCTTCTCACTTGATTTCTCAATTTGAGAAGCATTAACTTGAGTCTTCTTGGGAAGAGGCCTTTCTTCAACTTGATGTTGAGCATGAGATTGAACTTGTGCCCTCTTCCCTTGTTGCTTAACACTAATGGCCTTCTTCTTCAATGGGCAAGATCTAACATGTCAGGACCCCGACTCAATGCCACATAGATCTAGCATGTAACACTTCATATCACTTTGCGGCCTCACGCACGGTATTCTCACGGGTGTCGCCTTACCTTTACCCGGGACCGTTTGCGCCTTTTGGCACACGTATATGACAGTGTCGCTAGCATCCATATGATAAGGAGCCCGGGCTGACATGGCTAGTCGTAAACCCAAAGTGGCACAGACTTACAGGGACAGGCATCCATGACCCAGCATCGAACGTGTCGGTCATCAGCGAGTGAATCCGGGCTGTAGCACTGGGCTAGCAGGACTCCGGTGAACCGGGCTGTAGCGCGCTAACAGGACTCCGGTATTCATCGCGTGACATTTCCCCGAAGGGACAGACACAGGAACGAAGAAGGACACATGTCGGCCAGCCTAAGTGTTCCGGAGCAGTAGCAAGCTACCATGGCTCGGTGGAAACACTAGGAGACATTTCCCGGTAAGAGAGGCTACTAAAGATAAACAACTAGATGGTCAGATCCCACACATACCAAGCATTTCAATAACATACACACAATATGCTCGATATGTGCAAATACAACATGGCATCACAACATGACTCTATGACTCAAGTAATTTATTCATTAGGCTCCGAGGAGCGAGATATTACAAACATGGGTCTCATGACCCAACAATCAGAGCATACAAGTCAAAGCACAAGCGGAAGCTATCATGTCTGGGTACAGACATCTATAAATGAAAAAGGCTGAGAAGCCTGACTATCTATCAGATCCTGCCGAGGGCTCAAGATCGTAGCTGAGGTATCAAGCTAAACGTCGAAGTCCACGCGGAACTACTAGTGAGACCGAAGTCTCTCTGCAAAAACATAAAATAGGCAAACGTGAGTACAAATGTACCCAGCAAGACTTACATCAGAACTAACTACATATGCATCATTATCAACAAAAGGATGGTGGGGTTTAACTGCAGCAAGCCAGCTTTGACTCGGTGGCTATCCTAAACTACGACTGCAAGCGACTCTTTTGAGGTGGCGCACACGAGTCCACATATTCACCATATCAATACACCACTATGGATCCACTCCCGTCTCCCTACGAGAACGCCCTCCATAGCACTCACGCTTATCTTGCGTATTCTAGAGTATCCACTTTCACTTGTCTATGAACTGATATAAGCAACCCAGAAGTCCTTTACCGCGGACACGGCTATTCGAATAGATGATGTTAACCCTGCAGGGGTGTACTTCTTCACACACGCTCTCACCACTTACCGCCGTTTACACGACATGTACTCGGCAACCTTCAAGCAGAAGCCCAACGTGGGTGTCGGCCACGGCCTGCCTAAACACTCAAGTCTCTAGTCCAGGTTTATCGCCTATTCGGGTTCCATCCATGAGGAGATCCGGCCGGAGTTTCGCTCACAGCCCCAAACGATGTGAACAGGGTTCCGTGACACCAAACGGGCGCCCGGTTTACCCCGCCACGTGCCTACCGCATCACAGCCCACCCCTACGGCCAGCGCTGCGCACGACCTCCAGCATACTACAAACACCAGAAACTATTTGCAACTCCTGGACAGAGGACAAGGGTGATCAAGAAGCCGAGAGGGTCCATTGGTTTCGGGCCCAATGCGTGGTAGTAGCTGAATCATGGATCACAAACACAGAACTCAGTTCCTAAGGACGGCTGCAATGAGACAACCCACCATGTACTCCTACATGGCCTCTCACCGCTACCTTTACCAAATCGTGTTCACACACTTAGCTCACACACAGTAGGACATGTTCACACGCCTCTGATTCATCCCCGATGAATCAGACCTGACTCAACTCTAAGCAGTAGCAGGCATGACAACAAGCATGAATGAGTAGGCACAACAGGGCTCAAACAACTCCTACTCATGCTAGTGGGTTTCATCTATTTACTGTGGCAATGACAGGTCATGCAAAGGATAAAGGGGTTCAGCTACCGCAGCAAGTAACAGATAAATCGTTGTTGTCCTAATGCAGTAAAAGAGAGCAGGAGCGAGAGAGTAGGATTATATCGGAATGAACAAGGGGGTTTTGCTTGCCTGGCACTTCTGAAGATAACATTGAGTCTTCATCAGTGTCAACGATCACATCATCGGTATCACGTCTATCGAGAGGGGACAGATACCGGCAAATACAGAAAAACACGATCAATGCAATGCACAATATGATGCATGCTATGACATGGCAATATGAATGTGTTTTGGGCTAATGCACCTAAAACCAGATTAAATGAAGTTGGTTTGAATCCAAGATTCAAATTCAAACTCCATATGTGGATATTTAAATGCCATTAGTATGATTTGTGCTAAACAGCATCTATAAGTTGTTCTAACATGCATGAAAATGGTACAGATGGATTCCTTGGATTTTTCTGATAATTTTTCATATATAATTTATTTAATTTGGAGTTACGGTTAATTTTCTATGAATTTTAGAAGTTTTGGATATTATCTGAAATTTATAAATCATTTTTTGATTTATTTTAATTCCAGAAACAAATACTGCGTCAGCATGACGTATTAGTGACGTCAGCAGGTCAACGTGGCTGGTCCAGGTCAAACCTGGCCAGTGGGGTCCACACGTCAGTGTCTCAGACTGGTTTGTGTCGCTGACATGTGGGCCCAGTCAACAGCCACGTCAGCGCGGTCAAAACTGACGCGTGGGGCCACTGTGGTTAACTTAAACTAAACAGGGGTTAACCGTGGTTAGTTAAGGGCGTGGGGCCCATATGTCAGTGAGAGATAGGGCTGTTAGTAGGGTCATTAGCGACTAAGTAAGTGCGCCACGTCGACGTCACCGGAGACCAGCCGGCGGCGACCACAGAACACGGCGGGGCACGCCGGACTTGCGCTAGAGGCGTCAGTTTGGCGCGCTGAGGGCACCAGGGGATGGCCCTTGCTCCCGCGCATCCAGAGGACCGAGTGGGAGGTCGTGGGGTCGCCGGAACTCGTGCCGGCGACGAGCTTTGGCGGCGATGGTGTTCGGTGGTGCTCGGGCGCGTCGCTACGGTGCATCAGTGAGCAAATGGAGAGGCTGGGCAGCACCTGCTAGGCATGGGGAGCACTAAGAGCAGCTCAGTGAGGCCAGGGGAGCACGGAGGCTATGCGTGCAGCAGCAATGGCGGACGGTGGCTTCGGTGCTCGTGGGGAACGGCGCTACGGCACGGAGGGGAGCATGCTGAGTTATGGGAGAGGGTCAGTGACTCACGGTGATGACGAGGGGACGCTCGGCGAGGTCGGGGATGGCTCCGTGGCGTCGCGAGGAAGTCGGGGAGGCTGCCACGGCAAGCAGGAGGTGGCCGGCGTCGGCGCGCGTGCGTCCAGCACGCAGCTGCTTCGGGGCGAGGGGGAGGAAGATGACTGGCAGCTGGGCTGCACAGTAACGGGCCGCACAGAAGCTGGGCCGGCTACAGGTAAGTGGCCCAGGTACGGGTCTTTCTCTCTCTCTGTCTTTTATTTTAATTACTGTTTTCTATTTTTCTGTAACTGTGAGGCTTTATTAAAAATACTTAGGCATCTCTAAAAATCCAGAAAATAATCAGGGGCTCTGTTTAGAATATTTCCAACAGCCCACACTTATTTTTAGAATTATTTGGGCATTTAAGATATTTACTAGCATTTAAATGCCCAAAATCAAAGTACATATGATTTTATTCAGTGACCAAATATGTCCTGCAAAAATATAAACCATTTGTGGTAGATGCTTCCACCTCAAACCAGAAATGTTGAACATTTTTAGAGGACATTTTGAGTTCAATGAAAAAGGTTTTATTTTGTCCCTAGTTGAATTCATTTGGTGCTAGGGCTTAGTCAATCCCCATCTCAGGTTTAAATGAAATTTAAACATGGTGCAACACTCTAATGCATGCACTAGGCATTGTCAGAACTAGGGATGTGACAACTCACCCCCACTAAACAAAAATCTCGTCCCGAGATTCAAGCGTAGGGTAAGGTGAAGGGTAAACGCAACTAGTATAATCTTCACGATCCAGGGTGCACTTCAGTTGAACGTTGATTCATTCACCATCATTGTCTTGATGTCTTGCTCTGAGAAATCCTGCCAACAAGACCTGGAGATAAAGAGACTCTAGAAGGGTCGATCTCCTCGAAGATCGAACAACTCAGAATTAACTCACGGAATGAGACATAGAACCATCTCTCGGATTGAGACACGAGATACACATCAAGAGGGGTGGAAGAAACGGATGACGAAGGTCCACTAGGTGGACAACAATTCCACACTTAAAAAGGTGGTAAACGATTGCCAACGTAGCGAGGAGTTGGGTTGCCATGATACTATAACGATGCACCTTAGGGAAGGTGACTCGTAGAAATATCTCCTTAAGTGGCAAAAAGAATTACCTTTGATTCAAAGATCAATGAAACTCTTTAGGCCAGCCTAAGGCAATTCTCAAGCGATCGTTTGTAGGGGGTCGGTAGAATGGCATACCCGGACTTGGATGATGTGGATTACCTTGTTGAAGACGACGTAATGGATGAATTTGCTTATCACCGGAAATGGAAGAGACCCATGGTAGAATCGCACATTGGCGGTGCAAGCTGGGAACAAAATGCAAATGCTGGGAATGATTCTGGTAACTGGGGAAGAACCCAACAATAGAGAGTGAATTCACTGTTTGAGAAGGTCATAGCATTGCCGAGGAAACTGAGAGCAAACCCAGTTAGTGCCGATGATAACACCTAGCGCTTGTGCCTGCTCTCAAGAACTTGAGCATTCCATAATCATCAAGGTTTTACCAACATCCGTGTCAAGGGTCCGGTAACACAACTTACTACCATGATGAATGGTGATGGAGGATGTAGATGCAAATGAAGATAACACCTTCTCAGATTTCACCCTTGGCGGGGCCAAGGAATAAAATCTGGATGATCGACCGAGAGACATCTAGCACTCCACTTCTAATGTTCTCCTTGATGTGCTAGTGTAACCCATTCATAGAAATGGTCTGGTATCTAGAACATCAAGTAAAAGGTCGGACTTCGGGAGCAATAGAATCCATAAGGAACAGTTACGGAGGTAAATCCTACGAAATCCTTATGGGGAGGTGGCCAACTTCTTCAATCAAGATACTACAATAATAGGTCTTTCGGCTGGGTGGTGCTGGCCACGACATCCACTTTACCGGTTATCGAGGGACCAATATTATAGTTCTTGGGAAATGTTCCAACCATCATATCTGCCTAAGATTCAGATCTGGTTGGTGTCAGGATATTCCAGACTCATCGAGTCTAGGAAGGAAAATGAAGGTTTGCAACACAAATCGACGAGATGACATTGCGAGATTCTCGGGAAATGAACTACGATAGCAAGCTCCAAAACATGAGCCGGTTCCGCTACAAACATGTGAACATGTTGTCCCAGACAAGCACGATCACATGGTAGTCTTATAATAAACACTACCGAGTTCTGGTTGGGAACCATCATCGAGGATATCAAAGTTCTTGATTAAGCCCGGGTTAGCTCTTAAAAAGAACTCCTTCTCCTAGAACAATCAGTCAGTGGCTTGGTGTGCTAGGATACACATATGGAATGAAGATGATCAGTCTATCAGACCATAGAATACTTCGCACATGCATGGCTGACCTGGGATGATTCCAGAGGAAGCAAAACTAACTCTCTCAATTTCATGGCGGCAACTTACATCAACTGCACGTGAATCAAAGGAAGTCACTTCTTTCATCCAAACATATACCTCAGAGACGGAACTCGAAGGCATGGTTTACAAAGTTTCCAACACTAGCTTAATGTCCAACAGAATCATGGAGAAGATAAGGATGTTGTCGATGAGCTCAACAACAACTCATCGAAATTCCCATATCACTGGACTTCCACCATCATGTGAACACGGTGATAGCATTGGTCAGACCAAAGAATATAATGGTGTATGCTCGAGGAAAAACCACGAGTAAGACAACATTACGAATATCGCTGGTTCAGATTTGATTTGACGATAGCCCATACTCAATCAAAGGTTTGGGTAAGATAATAGATCCAACAATTGATCACAAGGACCAATCGATGAAGATATCATCTTTCTTCAACACACACCACACAAGAATATCCCTTTGGAACGAACTAAGTCAGGCAAGCTTTTATCTTCCAACTCTCCAAGTTGTTGTCTAGCTTAACCAACTAGCTCAGGGATATCTAACACCGATTCTTGGAGAGAAGGTGGTTCACAAGAAACCAACTTGATCACGAGCTCAACATAGCGGTCAGGTGACAGCCTGGTGATACTTTCGAGAAGATATTCGAAAAATCACGAACCACCGATATGTTACTAAGCTCGAGAACAATCTCGCTTTTGAGGGCAAGACGATATGATCAAATGAGTGAGGACTTGACAAGATCCTAACTCATCAATCGAAGGGTGCACCGAAATAAGGACTAGGTAGCACGATCAGTCTTAGAAGGATGATTCAAAAACCAACACGCTAAGAATGAAATTATTGTCCCTTAACTACCAAGCAACGAGGTTGCTAGGCATATTGATTTCACACATCACAATTCATTTGTCGGTATCCCGGTTGCATCAACACGAAGACCGAGGAATGACTAATGATGGCAAGAGGTATCACTGTACCAAGAGTTCATAGGATGGTGTGCAATTCCTATAACAATCCCGATATAACGATGGTAATACTCCAAGGTAGAACAGAACAAAAGCTGGATTAGCAATTTGATCTGCGGAGCACAACTTCTTTGACCCAATCCTGGATATGGAAGAGGTACTGGAGTTTGTTTCTCCTAGTCATTCCGCGATAGAATGGCTTGACGGACCACAAGAGTAATAGGCATCGATAAACGAACGCACGCATACTCTTGACTATCAATTGATAGACGAAGGTCAGAAACAACTAAGATGGGACAACTCAAAAGAACATATGATTTTCTGGGTTGTGGATGCATGGATTAGCACGTCGAACGAAGTTCAACATATTTCTTCCGGATAACCCATGCAGAAAGGTAGAACTGGCAGAGTCACGATTTATGAATGGAGAACTCATCGAGAGCACTCTTGTTGTCATCTTTTGGTTCAGAAGAACCCCTGCCAAGAATGGTTCATGGTAATTGGAGGAAGGATATACCACGGACCTCGAGGACTATCGCAAAGGTTACTAATATACTAAAGGAACTAGCAACACTATCAACATGATGTAAGTAGGGTGAATATCGGGTTTAAGAACCCAGGAATAGAATGCCTACTACTAAGTAGCATCACGGGATGCTTTCGAGAATGATGGCCAGAATCATCACACTGGAACACAAATCATGGCTAAATTACTAGATGATCCCCTAAGACACCTAGGGTCATAATAGTAACTCCAACATAATGTCAAGGCAATAGAATACCTCAACTCAACAATTAGTGTGATTGAGCTGGCATAAAGGAACATCGAAACCAGAGGGAAAGGATTTTGCAAATGCATCGGACTATTTAGAAACCTGGAATGACTCGGACAGCATGACGGCTGTAAATGCTCAGAAAAGATTTGAGACATTCACAAAAATGGTGGCATAACCACTCAGAAGCACAATATCAAGGTTTCGAGATCAACAATTAACATACAGAAGTAGTAAGAACTGAACTGAGACTTAAATCCAACAATCTATAAGTCTACGGATTAGTAACACGTGATCCTGATAGAAAGAAAAGATAGCCTAGTTCTTAATCCCCGCAGGAAAGATAAGATGACTCAGATCAGAAGGCATAAGGTATAAGGAGTAAAAAGAGCCTTACGTTCCATCCCACAATCAATTCCCTTATATAACAAAAGAATTTCTAGACTCAACTTCGACCAGTTTGGCTTGGTAATCCTACAGGCAGTCAAGCTCTGATACCAACGCTGTCAGGACCCCGACTCAATGCCACATAGATCTAGCATGTAACACTTCATATCACTTTGCGGCCTCACGCACGGTATTCTCACGGGTGTCGCCTTACCTTTACCCGGGACCGTTTGCGCCTTTTGGCACACGTATATGACAGTGTCGCTAGCATCCATATGATAAGGAGCCCGGGCTGACATGGCTAGTCGTAAACCCAAAGTGGCACAGACTTACAGGGACAAGCATCCATGACCCAGCATCGAACGTGTCGGTCATCAGCGAGTGAATCTGGGCTGTAGCACTGGGCTAGCAGGACTCCGGTGAACCGGGCTGTAGCGGGCTAACAGGACTCCGGTATTCATCGCGTGACATTTCCCCGAAGGGACAGACACAGGAACGAAGAAGGACACATGCCGGCCAGCCTAAGTGTTCCGGAGCAGTAGCAAGCTACCATGGCTCGGTGGAAACACTAGGAGACATTTCCCGATAAGAGAGGCTACTAAAGATAAACAACTAGATGGTCAGATCCCACACATACCAAGCATTTCAATAACATACACACAATATGCTCGATATGTGCAAATACAACATGGCATCACAACATGACTCTACGACTCAAGTAATTTATTAATTAGGCTCCGAGGAGCGAGATATTACAAACATGGGTCTCATGACCCAACAATCAGAGCATACAAGTCAAAGCACAAGCGGAAGCTATCATGTCTGGGTACAGACATCTATAAATGAAAAAGGCTGAGAAGCCTGACTATCTATCAGATCCTGCCGAGGGCTCAAGATCGTAGCTGAGGTATCAAGCTAAACGTCGAAGTCCACGCGGAACTACTAGTGAGACCGAAGTCTCTCTGCAAAAACATAAAATAGGCAAACGTGAGTACAAATGTACCCAGCAAGACTTACATCAGAACTAACTACATATGCATCATTATCAACAAAAGGATGGTGGGGTTTAACTGCAGCAAGCCAGCTTTGACTCGGTGGCTATCCTAAACTACGACTGCAAGCGACTCTTTTGAGGTGGCGCACACGAGTCCACATATTCACCATATCAATACACCACTATGGATCCGCTCCCGTCTCCCTACGAGAACGCCCTCCATAGCACTCACGCTTATCTTGCGTATTTTAGAGTATCCACTTTCACTTGTCTATGAACTGATATAAGCAACCCAGAAGTCCTTTACCGCGGACACGGCTATTCGAATAGATGATGTTAACCCTGCAGGGTTGTACTTCTTCACACACGCTCTCACCACTTACCGCCGTTTACACGACATGTACTCGGCAACCTTCAAGCGGAAGCCCAACGTGGGTGTCGGCCACGGCCTGCCTAAACACTCAAGTCTCTAGTCCAGGTTTATCGCCTATTCGGGTTCCATCCATGAGGAGATCCGGCCGGAGTTTCGCTCACAGCCCCAAACGATGTGAACAGGGTTCCGTGACACCAAACGGGCGCCCGGTTTACCCGGCCACGTGCCTACCGCATCACAGCCCACCCCTACGGTCAGCGCTGCGCACGGCCTCCAGCATACTACAAACACCAGAAACTATTTGCAACTCCTGGACAGAGGACAAGGGTGATCAAGAAGCCGAGAGGGTCCATTGGTTTCGGGCCCAATGCGTGGTAGTAGCTGAATCATGGATCACAAACACAGAACTCAGTTCCTGAGGACGGCTGCAATGAGACAACCCACCATGTACTCCTACATGGCCTCTCACCGCTACCTTTACCAAATCGTGTTCACACACTTAGCTCACACAAAGTAGGACATGTTCACACGCCTCTGATTCATCCCCGATGAATCAGACCTGACTCAACTCTAAGCAGTAGCAGGCATGACAACAAGCATGAATGAGTAGGCACAACAGGGCTCAAACAACTCCTACTCATGCTAGTGGGTTTCATCTATTTACTGTGGCAATGACAGGTCATGCAAAGGATAAAGGGGTTCAGCTACCGCAGCAAGTAACAGATAAATCGTTGTTGTCCTAATGCAGTAAAAGAGAGCAGGAGCGAGAGAGTAGGATTATATCGGAATGAACAAGGGGGTTTTGCTTGCCTGGCACTTCTGAAGATAACATTGAGTCTTCATCAGTGTCAACGATCACATCATCGGTATCACGTCTATCGAGAGGGGACAGATACCGGCAAATACAGAAAAACACGATCAATGCAATGCACAATATGATGCATGCTATGACATGGCAATACGAATGTGTTTTGGGCTAATGCACCTAAAACCAGATTAAATGAAGTTGGTTTGAATCCAAGATTCAAATTCAAACTCCATATGTGGATATTTAAATGCCATTAGTATGATTTGTGCTAAACAGCATCTATAAGTTGTTCTAACATGCATGAAAATGGTACAGATGGATTCCTTGGATTTTTCTGATAATTTTTCATATATAATTTATTTAATTTGGAGTTACGGTTAATTTTCTATGAATTTTAGAAGTTTTGGATATTATCTGAAATTTATAAATCATTTTTTGATTTATTTTAATTCAGAAACAAATACTGCGTCAGCATGACGTATTAGTGACGTCAGCAGGTCAACGTGGCTGGTCCAGGTCAAACCTGGCCAGTGGGGTCCACACGTCAGTGTCTCAGACTGGTTTGTGTCGCTGACATGTGGGCCCAGTCAACGGCCACGTCAGCGCGGTCAAAACTGACGCGTGGGGCCACTGTGGTTAACTTAAACTAAACAGGGGTTAACCATGGTTAGTTAAGGGCGTGGGGCCCATATGTCAGTGAGAGATAGGGCTGTTAGTAGGGTCATTAGCGACTAAGTAAGTGCGCCACGTCGACGTCACCGGAGACCAGCCGGCGGCGACCACAGAACACGGCGGGGCACGCCGGACTTGCGCTAGAGGCGTCAGTTTGGCGCGCTGAGGGCACCAGGGGATGGCCCTTGCTCCCGCGCATCCAGAGGACCGAGTGGGAGGTCGTGGGGTCGCCGGAACTCGTGCCGGCGACGAGCTTTGGCGGCGATGGTGTTCGGTGGTGCTCGGGCGCGTCGCTACGGTGCATCAGTGAGCAAATGGAGAGGCTGGGCAGCACCTGCTAGGCATGGGGAGCACTAAGAGCAGCTCAGTGAGGCCAGGGGAGCATGGAGGCTATGCGTGCAGCAGCAATGGCGGACGGTGGCTTCGGTGCTCGTGGGGAACGGCGCTACGGCACGGAGGGGAGCATGCTGAGTTAAGGGAGAGGGTCAGTGACTCACGGCGATGACGAGGGGACGCTCGGCGAGGTCGGGGACGGCTCCATGGCGTCGCGAGGAAGTCGGGGAGGCTGCCACGGCAAGCAGGAGGTGGCCGGCGTCGGCGCGCGTGCGTCCAGCACGCAGCTGCTTCGGGGCGAGGGGGAGGAAGATGACTGGCAGCTGGGCTGCACAGTAACGGGCCGCGCAGAAGCTGGGCCGGCTACAGGTAAGTGGCCCAGGTACGGGTCTTTCTCTCTCTCTGTCTTTTATTTTAATTACTGTTTTCTATTTTTCTGTAACTGTGAGGCTTTATTAAAAATACTTAGGCATCTCTAAAAATCCAGAAAATAATCAGGGGCTCTGTTTAGAATATTTCCAACAGCCCACACTTATTTTTAGAATTATTTGGGCATTTAAGATATTTACTAGCATTTAAATGCCCAAAAGCAAAGTACATATGATTTTATTCAGTGACCAAATATGTCCTGCAAAAATATAAACCATTTGTGGTAGATGCTTCCACCTCAAACCAGAAATGTTGAACATTTTTAGAGGACATTTTGAGTTCAATGAAAAAGGTTTTATTTTGTCCCTAGTTGAATTCATTTGGTGCTAGGGCTTAGTCAATCCCCATCTCAGGTTTAAATGAAATTTAAACATGGTGCAACACTCTAATGCATGCACTAGGCATTGTCAGAACTAGGGATGTGACATAACATGATGCCCTTCAACTTTGCACTTGAAGCAAACAATCTTGGCCGAATTCTTGACTTGTTCTTGGCCCTTCTTCTTGTTCAACTTGGACTTCTTCTTCTTGTTGGAGTTGAATCCAAGTCCACCTTTGTCATTGGGGGATTTTTGCACACTCAAGATATTGTTGAGTGTGGCCTTCCCTTCATGACACTTTTCCAAGTCTTTCTTCAAAGAAGTGACTTGGGCCTTGAGCTCTTTGATTTCCTCTACATGGTTAGTCTCAACACAAGTACTAGAGGAAGTATAAGCTTCATCGTTAGAGCAACAAGGCAAGGAAAGCAATTCATCACAAGATGTACCAACATTGTGAGTAGATGAATTACAAGGACTAGCACATGGCAATATACTATTTTGACTAGAAGTAGTGCTAGTATCCACATGAGGCTCACTAGATGTTACCTTAGCAATCATGGCCTCATGAGCTATCTTTAGCACACTATGGGATACTAGAAGATCATCATGAGAGCTTGAGAGCTTTTCATGACTTTCTTCCAATTTCCCATAATTGCAAGATAGCACCTCAAGTTGAGCCCGTAGCTCAACATTCTCCTTCAAAATGGATGCTTCACAAGTAATAGAGTTAGTAGCACAAGCATCATCATTTACAACAATAGGAGAGGACAACTTGGCAAGCTCTTTTAAATAAGAAGCTTCAAGTTGGGCATGAGACTCGGTGAGTTTGATGAGCTCACCCTTGATGACCCTTGAGCCATTTTGGAGGTGCTCAAAATCCTCAAGGAGTCTAGCATGAGAAACTTCAAGCTTAGCATTTTTAGTTTTGAAATCATTGGCCACCTCAAGAGCTCTATCATGAGATTCCTTAAGTTTAGATAATTCTAAAGCAAAAGTCTCCTCATGAGATTCGGAGGTGGTTTGTTCATGTTCAAGAGCTTGAGATAGCTCCGCGATCTCATTTGCGTAATCACGCCCATGAGCTTCCATTTTCTCAATGGTGACCTCATGCTCCTCTAGATGAGATTCCAACTCCTCAATGTATTTCTTGCCATCAATGGCAATGGACATTATTTCCATGAAGTTGGAACGAGCAATTTTATTCTTAAGAAGAGCTATAAAAATCATTTCCCCCTTAATTTTTAAGGAGGAAACATCATCATTCTCTTCATCATAATCGACATCATCATCACTCTTGCCATTATCAATATCATCACAAGATATATTGGGATTCAAAGTGGGAGATACCTTTGAAGCCTTGGCCATAAGGCAAAAAGTAATAGATGATGATGTAGGATCCCTTGAAGCACCATTCAAGACCACATCTTGTTCCATGGAGTGTTGGGTTTCCTCTACATTGTTAGCACAACAACTCGAGGAAATACATGCATTTTTATCATGGCAACAAGATATAACAAGCATATCATCATGAGATTTAGTCGAGCAATTTCTACATGATATGCAAGGACTATCAACACAAGCATGTGAAACATTTGGAGTGCTCGAAGTGTTAAAGCCCAAAGATGGAGCATTGCAATAATATAGTGATGAAGAATCATCCACAATAAGCATACTATCATCATTGCAATGACCAACACTACTCACCATATCATTACCTTGTGGCAAACCACATGTAGGTGAAGTAGAAGAAGTTGAGAAGACTATACGGCCGGAGGTGGAGGGAGAACAATCATCCCTACAATTCTTGGACACACCATATCTATCTTGAAGCTTCGTCCACAACTCATGAGCATCCCGGAACGACATGAGTTGAAATATAACTACATTGCTCAAAGCATCGAAAAGCACATTAGAGGCTTGAGCATTGAGATAAGAGTTTTTCTCATCCTCTAAAGATAATCTTTGGGGATCCTTTGGAGGAGAAAAACCCATATCTACAATTCGCTCTAAATTTGGGTCCATGACCCTAAAGAGATTAAGCATGCGAATTACCCAAACATCAAAATTTGTGCCATCAAAACTAAGAGTGTCAGAGAATCCTAATCCCCTAGTCGACATCTTTACTCTCTAGGCTGTTAAGCCCAACAAAGAGACACGAGGCTCTGATACCAATTGAAAGATCGAGGATGTCGCCTAGAGGGGGGGTGAATAGGTGCTTTAAAATAATTACGGTTTAGGCTTGAACAAATGCGGAATAAACCTAATGGTTAATTTGTCAAGCACAAAACCTAAAACAACTAGGCTCACCTATGTGCACCAACAACTTATGCTAAGCAAGATAAGCAACTATGCGATAGCAAGATATATGACAAAGAACAATATGGCTATCACAAAGTAAAGTGCATAAGTAAAGGGCTCGGGTAAGAGATAACTGAGGCAAGCGGAGACGACGATGTATCCCGAAGTTCACACCCTTGCGGATGCTAATCTCCGTTTGGAGCGGTGTGGAGGCACAATGCTCCCCAAGAAGCCGCTAGGGCCACCGTAATCTCCTCACGCCCTCGCACAATGCAAGATGCCGTGATTCCACTAAGGACCCTTGAGGGCGGTCACCGAACCCGTATAAATAGCAACCCTTGGGGGCGGTCACCGAACCCGTTCACTTTTGCAACCCTTGGGGGCGGTCACCGGAACCCGTCAAGATGCTCGGGGCGATCTCCACAACCTAATTGGAGACCCCGACGCTTGCCCGGAGCTTTACACCACAATGATTGAGCTCCGAACACCACCAACCGTCTAGGGCGCCCAAGCACCCAAGAGGAACAAGCTCAAGGGCACCAAGCACCCAAGAGTAATAAGCTTCTCAAACTTCACTTCCACGTATCACCGTGGAGAACTCAAACCGATGCACCAAATGCAATGGCAAGGGCACACGGAGTGCCCAAGTCCTTCTCTCTCAAATCCCACCGAAGCAACTAATGCTAGGGAGGAAAATGAGAGGAAGAACAAGAAGGAGAACACCAAGAACTCCAAGATCAAGATCCAAGGGGTTCCCCTCACATAGAGGAGAAAGTGATTGGTGGAAATGTGGATCTAGATCTCCTCTCTCTTTTCCCTCAAAAACTAGCAAGAATCCATGGAGGGATTGAGAGTTAGCAAGCTCGAAGAAGGTCAACAATGGGGGAAGAACACGAGCTCAAAGGATTAGGTTCATTGGGGAAGAAGACCCCCTTTTATAGGACCTCCCGAATCCAACTGTTATGTGCTCAGGTCGTGCACAAGCGGTACTACCGCTTGGAGGAGCGGTACTACCGCTTAGCACGGTCAAAACAGCCCAAACGAGAGAGAAAACACGAGATTTTGGTCCGGGGCGGTACTACCGCTTAGGAGCCACGGTAGTACTGCTCTGGAGCGGTACTACCGCTCAGGAGCAGCGGTAGTACCGCTCTGGAGCGGTAGTAAAAAATTACATCCGCTCTAGTCGCGGAAGTACCGCTGCAGCCTTTACCAAAACAGCCACAACTTTTGCAAACGGACTGCGAATTCAACGAAACCAAGTTTGTTGGAAAGCTAACGACATGGGCTAACAAAATATTGAAAGAAATATCAAGAATAATCAAATGAGAAAAGTCCCATAAGAAAATGGTGAGAACCCTTCATCGGATAAGACCGGTAAAACCTCCAACACCGAAAACATCATAGAAGACGCATGCGAACTTCGTTTTCGATGAACTCAAGCTTGTCATCAAGATGACCATAAGCTCTAAGACTCACAAAGATAACCAAACAAGAACCAAGAAACATGATGCAAGGATGCAATGGTTTGAGCTCTCTACTAACGATACGATTAAGCTACCAACTTGAGAGCCCCCCTTGATAGTACGGCAAACGATCCTATAACCCGGTCTCCCAACTACCACCACGAGACCGGTAAAATAGAAAACCTATCAAGGGAAAACCTTTGCCTTGCACATGGTCCACTTGAGCTAGATGATGACGATCTTGACTCCCTCAAGTTGGACCACTTTTCTTGATTGCGTTGGCTCGATGAAGACTAGATGATTGCTCCCCCATAGTCCACTATGGGTGAGCGACTCTTCGGCACATCTTCACAAGTCCATTGACACCACAATGGATGGCAAGATTCAAACTTGATTGCTCCCCCATACTCCATTATGGGTGAGCCACTCTTTGTGTTGCTCCACTTGAACTTGCACACTGCAAACTTCATGACGATCACCACTTGATGTTATCCTCCATGGGTTGTATGGGATATTCCTCTTGACGCAAGACCATGGAAACATACCTAACCCCACAAAGAACTCTCACGTAGACCATGGGTTAGTACACAAAGTGTAATGGACAAAGCTTACCATACCATGGGAACACTTGGTCCCACTCGGTACATCTTCTATGCTTTGTGAGTTGATCAACTTGATTCACTCTTGACTTAGTCTTGATCAACCTTGAATCTTTCCAACTCTCTTCATTTGGATGATGTCTTGAAGGTAAATATGACTGATCACACAATCTTCTTCTTCAAGACATGCTTGCAATAAGCTCAACACTCACATGACCAATCTTTGGATAATTCCTTAATAGCACCTTGGTCAACTCATAAACTCCTTGAAACCAACACATGGACTTCAAGAAAAGCCAATGGACAAAACCTTCAAATATAACTCAAGGCAACCATTAGTCCATAGAGATTGTCATCAATTACCAAAACCAAACATGGGGGCACCGCATGTTCTTTCACATATGTGCAAGATGGTATATTTATATGTGAAAACCTCTCTTTCTTTATTACTTCTTATTAATTGCAACGATGACCAAACTATGTTTGTCAACTCTCAACAACTTTTATTCATCATACTCTTTATATGTGAAGTCATTACTCTCCATAAGATTAATATGATCTTTTTATTTCCTTTTTATTCTTTCTTTTATTCCCTCAAAATCATAGCAAGATAGCAAAAGCCCTCGACTCAAAACTAATCTTTATTATATATAGCTAATGGACTCGATTACATAGATAGGGATCAACACAGAACTCAAAGCTAGATCAAACTAAAACTTTATTCTCGAAAAACTTGTCCTTGGGGGCGCTTGAAGACGTCATGGTGATCTAGATCTGTCAGAAAAATAGCTCAAAACAAAAGCAGAGGATTTTGTCGTGGTACGGTGGTCAAAACCTGCGGGAGATTATATAATGAATTTTTATAGACCAAAAGAAGTATCGTGCAAGAAAATGGAGTCCGGAGGGTACACGAGGTGGCCACGAGGCAGGGGGCGTGCCCAAGGGGTAGGGCGCGCCCTCCACCCTCGTGGACGCCTTGTGTCTCTTTCGGACTGCTTTTAATTTTCCTAATTTTTTAAATATTCCAAAACAAAAAAATGCTATTTGAGAAGTTTTGGAGTCGGTTTACTTACCGTACCACATACCTATTCCTTTTCGGAGTCTGAAACATTCTGAAAAGTGTCCCTTATGTTCTGCTCCGGGGTTACAGTGTCAATAACATTGGTTTCAAATTTATGGGATTACCTGAGATATAATGTTTGATTCTTTGACCGTTCACCACCTTCGGATTTGTGCCTTCGACGTTGTTGATTTTGATGGCACCAGAATGATAGACCTCCTCGATAACGTAAGGACCTTCCCATTTGGAGAGAAGTTTTCCTGCAAAAAATCTTAAACGAGAGTTGTATAGCAAAACATAATCACCTACATTAAACTCACACTTTTGTATCCTCTTATCATGCCATCTTTTAGCTTTTTCTTTAAACAATTTGGCGTTCTCATAGGCCTGGGTTCTCCATTTATCAAGTAAGCTAATGTCAAATAGCCTCTTCTCACCGACAAGTTTGAAATCATAATTGAGCTTTTTAATAGCCCAATATGCCTTATGTTCTAGTTCGAGAAGTAAGTGACATGCTTTTTCTATAAACCATTTTATACAGAGACATAACCATAGGATTTTTATATGCAGTTCTATAGGCCCATAATGCATCATCAAGTTTCTTGGACCAATTCTTTCTAGACCTATTAACAGTCTTTTGCAAGATCAATTTAATCTCTCTATTACTCAATCATACTTGACCACTTGACTGGGGGTGGTATGGAGATGCAATTCTATGTTTAACATCATACTTAGCAAGCATTTTACAAAAAGCACCATGAATAAAATTTGAACCACCATCAGTCATTAAATATCTAGGGACTCCAAACCTCAAAAAAATAACTTCTTTAAGCATCTTAATAGAAGTGTTATGATCAACACTACTGGTTGGAATAGCTTCTAACCACTTAGTAATGTAATCAACAGCAACTAAAATATGTGTATACCCATTAGAGGAAGGAAAAGGTCTCATATAATCAAAGCCCCAAACATCAAATGGTTCAATAACAAGTGACAAATTCATAGGCATTTCTTGACGTCTACTAATATTACCAATTCTTTGACATTCATCGCAAGACAAGACAAACTTACGGGCATCTTTGAAAAGAGTAGGCCAATAAAAACTGGATTACAATACCTTATGTGCAACTCTATCTCCAGCGTGGTGTCCTCCGTAAGCCTCGGTGTGACACTTGCATATGATATGTTTATGTTCATGCTCAGGTACACAATGTCTAATAACACCATCTACTCCTTTATAAAGGTGTGGGTCATCCCAAAGGTAATGTCTTAAATCAAAGAAAAACTTTTTCTTTTGCTGGTATGTGAAACTAGGTGGTATAAATTTAGCAACAATGTAATTAGCATAATTAGCGTACCATGGAGCAGTACGAGAAGCATTTATGACAGCTAATTGTTCATCAGGTAAGCTATCATCAATAGGTACTAGGTCATCAAGAACATTTTTCTAACTTAGACAAGTTGTCTGCAATGGGATTCTCAGCTCCCTTTCTATCAATAATATGCAAATCAAATTCTTGTAGCAAGAGAACCCATCTAATAAGTCTAGGTTTAGCATCTTTCTTTTCCATAAGATATTTAATAGCAGCATGATCAGTGTGAATAGTTACTTTGGAATCAATAATATATGGTGTGAACTTGTCACAAGCAAATACAACTGCTAATTTTTTTTCAGTAGTAGCATAATTTCTCTGGGCAATGTCTAGAGTTTTACTAGCATATTGGATAACATTTAATTTCTTATCAACTCTTTGTCCTAGAATAGCACCTACAGCATAATAACTAGCATCGCACATAATTTTAAAGGGTAAATTCCAATCAGGTGGCTGAACAATAGGTGCAGAAATCAAGGCTTTCTTAAGTATTTCAAATGCTTCTACACAATCATTATCAAAGACAAAAGGAACATCTTTTTGTAAGATATTAGTCAGAGGCCTAGAAATTTTAGAGAAGTCTTTAATAAACCTCCTATAAAAACCAGCATGACCAAGAAAACTTCTTATACCTTTGATGTCCTTAGGACACGATGATACGTCTCCAACGTATCTATAACTTTTGATTGTTCCATGCTACTATATTACCCATTTTGGATGTTCATGGGCTTTACTTTACACTTCTATATCATTTTTGGGACTAACCTACTAACCAGAGGCCCAGCCCGAATTGCTGTTTTTTTTGCCTATTTCAGTGTTTCGAAGAAAAGGAATATCAAACGGAGTCCAAACAGTATGAAACCTTCGGGAGCGATCTTTTTGGAACAAATGCAAACCAGGAGACTTGGAGTGGACGTCAAGAAGTAAACGAGGCGACCACGAGGGTGCCCGGTGCACCCTATGGGGGTGGGCGCGCCCCCCACCCTTGTGGGCCCCTCGTGGCTCCACCGACCTACTTCTTTCTCCTATATATATCCACGTACCCCGAGAACATCTAGGAGCACCATGAAAACCTAATTCCACCGCCGCAACCTTCTGTATCCGCAAGATCCCATCTTGGAGACTTCGTCGGTGCTCCGTCGGAGGGGGAATCGACCACAGAGGGCCTCTACATCATCTCCAAGGCCTCTCTGATGAGTTGTGAGTAGTTTACCACAGACCTTCGGGTCCATAGTTATTAGCTAGATGGCTTCTTCTCTCTCTTTGAATCTCAATACCAAGTTCTCCTCGATCTTCTTGGAGATCATTCGATGTAACTCTCTTTTGCGGTGTGTTTGTCGAGATTCGATGAATTATGGGTTTATGATCAAGTTTATCTATGAGAAATAATTGAATCTTCTCTGAATTCTTTTATGTGTGATTAGTTATCTTTGCAAGTCTCTTTGAATTATCAGTTTGCTTTGGCCTACTAGATTGATCTTTCTTGCAATGGGAGAAGTGCTTAGCTTTGGGTTCAATCTTGCGGTGTCCTTTCCCAGTGACAGCAGGGGCAGCAAGGCATGTATTGTATTGTTGCCATCGAGGATAAAATGATGGGGTTTAAATCATATTGCTTGAGTTTATCCCTCTACATCATGTCATCTTTCTTAATGCATTACTTTGTTCTTATGAACTTAATACTCTAGATGCAGGCAGGAGTCGGTCGATGTGTGAGTAATAGTAGTAGATGCAGAATCGTTTCGGTCTACTTGGTGCAAACGTGATGCCTATATACATGATCATGCCTAGATGATCTCATAACTATGCACTTTTCTATCAATTGCTCGACAGTAATTTGTTCACCCACCGTAATACTCATGCTATCTTGAGAGAAGCCACTAGTGAAACCTATGGCCCCGGGGTCTATATTTTATCACATAAGTTTTCCATCTATCTTTTATTTTGGAATCTTTACTTTCCAATCTATATCATAAAAATACCAAAAATATTTATCTTATCTTATTATCTCTGTCAGATCTCACTTTCGCAAGTTATCGTGAAGGGATTGACAACCCCTTTATCGCGTTGGTTGCGAGGTTCTTCTTTGTTTGTGTAGATACGAGGGGCTTTTGAGGAGCCTCCTACTGGATTGATACCTTGGTTCTCAAAAACTGAGGGAAATACTTATGCTACTTTGCTGCATCACCCTTTCCTCTTCAAGGGAAAACCAACACAGTGCTCAAGAAGTAGCAAGAAGGATTTCTGGCGCCGTTGTCGGGGAGGTCTTCGCTCAAGTCAAGACATACCAAGTACCCATCACAAACTCATCTCCCTCGCATTACATTATTTGCCATTTGCCTCTCATTTTCCTCTCCCCCACTTCACCCTTGCCATTTTATTCGCCCTCTCTTACCCGTTCGCCTCTCTTTTTCGCTTGCCTCTTGTTTGCTTGTGTGTTGGGTTGCTTGTCACGATGGTGCAAGATAATACTAAATTGTGTGATTTTTCCAATACCAATAATAATGATTTCCTTAGCACTCCGATTACTCCTCTTAATGATGCCGAATCTTGTGAAATTAATGCTGCTTTGTTGAATCTTGTTATGAAAGATCAATTCTCCAGCCTTCCTAGTGAAGATGCCACTACTCATCTAAACAACTTTGTTGATTTGTGTGATATGCAAAAGAGGAAAGATACGAATAATGATATTGTTAAATTGAAGTTATTCCCATTTTCACTTAGAGATTGTGCTAAAACTTGGTTTTCGTCTTTGCCTAAAAATAGTATTGATTCATGGAATAAGTGCAAAGATGCTTTTATCTCTAATTATTTTCCTCCCGCTAAGATCATCTCTCTTAGAAACAATATTATGAATTTTAAACAACTCGATCATGAGCATGTTGCCCAACCTTGGGAAAGAATGAAATTAATGATTCGCAATTGCCCTACACATGGTTTGAATTTATGGATGATCATACAAATTTTTTATGCCGGATTGAATTTTGCTTCTAGAAATCTTTTAGATTCGGCCGTAGGAGGCACTTTTATGGAAATCACTTTAGGAGAAGCTACTAAACTCCTTGATAATATTATGGTTAATTATTCTCAATGGCACACCGAAAGATCTACTAGTAAAAAATTTCATGTGATAGAAGAGATTAATGTTTTGAGTGGAAAGATGGATGAACTTATGAAATTATTTGCTACTAAGAGTGCTCCTATTGATCCCAATGAGATGCCTTTGTCTACCTTGATTGAGAATAATAATGAATCTATGGATGTGAATTTTGTTGGTAGGAATAATTTGGGTAACAACGCGTATAGAGGAAACTTTAATCCTAGGCCGTTTCCTAGTAATTCCTCTAATAATTATGGTAATTCATACAACAACTCTTATGGAAATTTTAATAAGATGCCCTCTGAGTTTGAGAATAGTATTAAATAATTTATGATCTCTCAAAAGAATTTCAATGCTTTACTTGAAGAAAAATTGCTTAAAGTTGATGAATTGGCTAGGAACGTTGATAGACTTTTCTATTGATGTTGATTCTTTGAAACTTAGATCTATTCCACCTAAGCATGATATCAATGAGTCTCTCAAAGCCATGAGAATTTCCATTGATGAGTGCAAAGAAAGAACTGCTAGGATGCGTGCTAAGAAAGATTGCTTTGTAAGAGCGTGTTCTTCTAGTTTACATGAAAATAATGATGAAGATCTAAAAGTTATTGATGTATATCCTATTAAATCTTTGTTTTGCAATATGAATCTTAATAATGATGGGACTGGAGATGAGTCAACTCTAGTTAAAAGGCGTCCCAATGATTCAGAGTTTTTAGATCTTGATGCTAAACTTGGTAAAAGTGGGATTGGAGAGGTCAAAACTTTAAATAGCAATGAACCCACTGTTATGGATTTCAAGGAATTTAGTTATGATAATTGTTCTTTAATAGATTGCATTTCCTTGTTGCAATCCGTGTTGAATTCTCCTCATGTTTATAGTCAAAATAAAGTTTTTACCAAACATATCGTTGATGCTTTGATACAATCTTATGAAGAAAAACTTGAATTGGAAGTTTCTATACCTAGAAAACTTTGTGATGAGTGGGAACCTACTATTAAAATTAAAATTAAGGATCATGAATGCTATGCTTTGTGTGATTTGGGTGCTAGTGTTTCCACGATTCCGAAAACTTTATGTGATGTGCTAGGTTTCCATGAATTTGATGATTGCTCTTTAAACTTGCACCTTACGGATTCCACTATTAAGAAACCTATGGGAAGAATTAATGATGTTCTTATTGCTGCAAATAGGAATTATGTGCCCGTAGATTTTATCGTTCTTGATATAGATTGCAATCTTTCATGCCCTATTATTCTTGGTAGACCTTTCCTTAGAATGATTGGTGCAATTATTGATATGAAGGAAGGGAATATTAGATTCCAATTTCCATTAAGGAAAGGCATGGAACACTTCTCTAGAAATAAGGTCAAATTACCTTATGAATCTATTATGCGAGCCACTTATGAATTGAATGCCAAAGATGGCAATACTTAGATCTATTCTCGCTTTTATGCCTAGCTAGGGGCGTTAAACGATAGCGCTTGTTGGGAGGCAACCCAATTTTATTTTTGTTCCTTGCTTTTTTGCTTCTGTTTAGTAATAAATATTTCACCTAGCTTCTGTTTAGATGTGGTTTTATGTTTTAATTAGTGTTTGTGCCAAGTAGAACCTATAGGATAACCTACGGTGATAGTTAATTTGATTCCGCTGAAAAACAAAAACTTTTGCGGGCACGAGAATAATTTTAATAAATCACAGAAACGTGATTTTCAGTTGATTATTTTTGCAGTAGATCAATAGACAAATTGCCCAGGACTTCGTATTTTTGTAGGAGTTTTAAAGTTCCAGAAGTATTCAAAAGTTACAAATTGCTACAGACTGTTCTGTTTTTGATAGATTCTGTTTTTCGTGTGTTGTTTGCTTATCTTGAGGCATC
>NC_041389.1:194115950-194192306 GCF_002162155.2 Triticum dicoccoides | reverse complement strand
AAGTTGGAATACAGTAGGTTTAACACCAATATAAATAAATAATGAGTTCATTACAGTACCTTATGTGGTGGTTTTTCTTTCTTGCACTAACGGAGCTTATGAGATTTCCTGTTGAGTTTTGTGTTGTGAAGTTTTCAAGTTTTGGGTAAAGATTTGATGGACTATGGAATAAGGAGTGGCAAGAGCCCAAGCTTGGGGATGCCCATGGCGCCCCAAGATAATCCAAGGACAACCAAAAGCCTAATCTTGGGGATGCCCCGGAAGGCATCCCCTCTTTCGTCTTTGTCTATCGGTAACTTTACTTGGAGCTATATTTTTATTCACCACATGATATGTGTTTTGCTTGGAGCGTCTTGTATGATATGAGTCTTTGCTTTTTAGTTTACCACAATCATCCTTGATGTACACACCTTTTGGGAGAGACACCCATAATTTCGAATTTATTAGAATATTCTATGTGCTTCACTTATATCTTTTGAGCTAGATAATTTTTGCTCTAGTGTTTCACTTATATCTTTTAGAGCACGGCGGTGGCTTTATTTTGTAGAAATTGTTGAACTCTCATGCTTCACTTATATCATTTTGAGAGTCTTTTAGAACAGCATGGTATTTGCTATGGTTATAAAATTGGTCCTAGAATGATGGGCATCCAAAGTGGGTATAATAAAAACTATCATAGAAAGTGAATTGGATGCTATGATCAATTTGATGCTTGATAATTGTTTTGAGATATGAGGATGGTGATATTAGAGTCATGCTAGTTAAAGTAGTTGTGAATTTGAGGAATACTTGTGTTGAAGTTAGTGATTCCCGTAGCATGCACGTATGGTGAACCACTTTGTGATGAAGTTGGAGCATAATTTATTTATTGATTGTCTTCCTTATGAGTGGCGGTCGGGGACGAGCGATGGTCTTTTCCTACCAATCTATCCCCATAGGAGCATGCGCTTAGTACTTTGTTTCAACGACTTGTAGATTTTTGCAATAAGTATATGAGTTCTTTGTGACTAATGTCGAGTCCATGGATTATACGCACTCTCACCCTTCCACCATTGCTAGCCTCTCTTATGCCGTGCAAATTTCGCCAGTACCATACACCCACCATGTACCTTCCTCAAAACAGCCACCATACCTACCTATTATGGCATTTCCATAGCCATTCCGAGATATATTGCCATGCAACTATCCACCGTTCCGTTTATTATGACACGCACCATCATTGTCATATTGCTTTTTGCATGATCATGTAGTTGACATCGTATTTGTGGCAAAGCCACCTTCATATTTCTTTCATACATGTCACTCTTGATTCATTGCATATCCCGGCACACTGCCGGAGGCATTCATATAGAGTCATATTTTGTTCTAAGTATCGAGTTGTAATCTTGAGTTGTAAGTAAATAAAAGTGTGATGATCTTCATTATTAGAGCATTGTCCCAAGTGAGGAAAGGATGATGGAGACTATGATTCCCCCACAAGTCGAGATGAGACTTCAGACTTTATAAAAAAAAGAGAAAGACCAAGTAAAAAAAAGAGAAAGGCCAAATAAAAAAAGGAGAAAGGCCAAATATAAAAAAAAAGAAAAAAAGAAAAAAAAGGAAAAGGAAAAAAATGAGAGAAAAAGAGAGAAGGGACAATGCTACTATCCTTTTACCACACTTGTGCTTCAAAGTAGCACCATTATCTTCATGATAGAGAGTCTCCTATGTTGTCACTTTCATCTACTAGTGGGAATTTTTCATTATAGAACTTGGCTTGTATATTCCAATGATGGGCTTCCTCAAAACGCCCTAGGTCTTCATGAGCAAGCAAGTTGGATGCACACCCACTTAGTTTTTTGTTGAGCTTTCATACATTTATAGCTCTAGTGCATCCATTGCATGACAATCCCTACTCACTTACATTGATATCCATTAATGGGCATCTCCATGGCCCGTTGATATGCCTAGTTGATGTGAGACTATCTTCTCCTTTTTTGTCTTCTTCACAACCACCATTCTATTCCACACATAGTGCTATGTCCATGGCTTATGCTCATGTATTGCGTGAAAGTTGAAAAAGTTTGAGAATACTAAAGTATGAAACAATTGCTTGGCTTGCCATCGGGGTTGTGCATGATTAAATACTTTGTGTGATGAAGATAGAGCATAGCCAGACTATATGATTTTGTAGGGATAGCTTTCTTTAGCCATGTTATTTTGAGAAGACATGATTGCTTTGTTAGTATGCTTGAAGTATTACTATTTTTATGTCAATATGAACTTTTATTTTGAATCATTTGGATTTGAACATTCATGCCACAATAAAGGAAATTACATTGAGAAATATGCTAGGTAGCATTCCACATCAAAAATTCTGTTTTTATCATTTACCTACTCGAGGACGAGCAGGAATTAAGCTTGGGGATGCTTGATACGTCTCCAACGTATCTATAATTTTTGATTGTTCCATGCTATTGTATTACCCGTTTTGGATGTTTATGGGCTTTACTTTACCCTTTTATATCATTTTTGGGACTAACCTACTAACCGGAGGCCCAGCCCGAATTGCTGTTTTTTTTGCCTATTTCAGTGTTTCGAAGAAAAGGAATATCAAACGGAGTCCAAACGGGATGAAACCTTCGGGAGCAATCTTTTTAGAACAAATGCAAACCAGGGGACTTGGAGTGGACGTCAAGAAGTGAACGAGGCGGCCACGAGGGTGCCCGGCGCGCCCCCACCCTCGTGGGCCCCTCGTGGCTCCACCGACCTACTTCTTTCTCCTATATATATATATCCACGTACCCCGAGAACATCCAGGAGCACCACGAAAACCTAATTCCACCGCCGCAACCTTTTGTATCCGCGAGATCCCATATTGGAGCCTTCGTCGGTGCTCCGCCGGAGGGGGAATCGACCATGGAGGGCCTCTACATCATCTCCAAGGCCTCTCCGATGAGTTGTGAGTAGTTTACCAGAGACCTTCGGGTCCATAGTTATTAGCTAGATGGCTTCTTCTCTCTCTTTGAATCTCAATACCAAGTTCTCCTTGATCTTCTTGGAGATCTATTTGATGTAACTTTCTTTTGCGGTGTGTTTGTCGAGATCCAATGAATTGTGGGTTTATGACCAAGTTTATCTATGAGAAATAATTGAATCTTCTCTGAATTCTTTTATGTGTGGTTAGTTATCTTTGCAAGTCTCTTCGAATTATTAGTTTGGTTTGGCCTACTAGATTGATCTTTCTTGCAATGGGAGAAGTGCTTAGCTTTGGGTTCAATCTTGCGGTGTCCTTTCCCAATGACAGCAGGGGCAGCAAGGCACGTATTGTATTGTTGTCATCGAGAATAAAAAGATGGGGTTTATATTATATTGCTTTAGTTTATCCCTCTACATCATGTCATCTTTCTTAATGCATTACTCTGTTCTTATGAACTTAATACTCTAGATGCAGGCAGGAGTCGGTCGATGTGTGGAGTAATAGTAGTAGATGCAGAATCGTTTCGATCTACTTGTTGCGGATGTGATGCCTATATACATGATCATGTCTAGATAATCTCATAACTATGCACTTTTCTATCAATTGCTCGACAGTAATTTGTTCACCCACCGTAATACTCATGCTATCTTGAGAGAAGCCACTATTGAAACCTATGGCCCTCGGGTCTATCTTTTATCATATAGGTTTTCCATCTATCTTTTATTTCGCAATCTTTACTTTCCAATCTATATCATAAAAATACCAAAAATATTATCTTATCTTATTATCTCTATTAGATCTCACTTCCGCAAGTTATCGCGTCAGTTGCGAGGTTCTTGTTTGTTTGTGTAGGTACGAGGGACTTTTGAGGAGCCTCCTACTGGATTGATACCTTGGTTCTTAAAAATTGAGGGAAATACTTACGCTACTTTGCTGCATCAGCCTTTCCTCTTCAAGGGAAAACTAATGAGTGCTCAAGAGGCAGCACACGGCATCTTTTCAATAGCATCTACTTTAGTTTTATCAACTTCCACACCTCTTTCAGAAATGTTATGCCCCAAGACAATACCTTCATTAACCATAATGTGGCACTTCTCCCAATTCAAGACAAGATTATTTTCTTCACATCTCTGCAAAACTCGATCAAGGTTGCTTAAGCAATCATCAAAAGAAGTTCCATAAACAGAGAAATCATCCATGAAAACCTCAACAATCTTTTCACAAAAATCAGAGAGTATAGTAGACATCTTTGAAAGGTAGCTAGTGCATTGCACAAACCAAAAGGCATATGTCTATAAGAAAAAGTACCAAAAGGGCAAGTAAAAGTGGTCTTTTCCTGATCCCCTTTTGACACAGGTATTTGAGAGAAACTAGAATAACCATCTAGAAAGCAAAAATGTGTATGTTTGGATAGTCTTTCTAGCATTTGATCAATAAAAGGTAGAGGGTAATGATCTTTTCTAGTAGCTTTAATTAATTTGCGGAAATCAATTACAATTCTATAACCTGTAACAATTCTTTGTGGGCTCAATTCATCTTTATCATTGGGAACAATAGTAATACCTCCCTTCTTAGGGACACAATGGACATGACTTACCCACTGACTATCAGCAACATGATAAATTATACCTGCCTCCAGAAGCTTTAGTATTTCATTTCTTACCACTTCTTTCATCTTAGGATTTAATCGTCGTTGATGATCAACAACTGGTTTAGCATCTTTTTCCAGTTTTATTTTGTGCTGGCATAGAGTGGGACAAATGCCCTTGAGATCATCAAGAGTATATCCAATAGCATCACGGTGCTTCTTCAGAGTTTTCAATAATTTCTCTTCTTCATGCTCTGAAAGGTTAGCACTAATAATAACATGTAATCTTCTTTTCATCAAGATAAGCAATTTCAAAGTATCAGGTAATTGTTTAAGCTCAAACACGGGATCACCCTTGGGTGGAGGAGGATCTCCAAGGATTTCAACAGGCAAGTTGTGTTTCAAAATAGGTCCTTGATTAAATAATACTTCATCTATTTCCCTTTTTTCATTAATAAACATATCATTTTCATGGTCGAGCAAATATTGTTCTAAAGGATCATTAGGAGGCACTACAATAGAAGCAAAGACCAATAATTTCATCTTTACTAGGCAATTATTTATCATGGGGTTGTCTACGAAATTTAACACAATTAAAATAATTAGACATGTCCCCTAAACCAACAATAACAATATCCTTTTCGCAGTCTATCTTAGCATTAACAGTATTCAAGAAAGGTCTACCAAATATAATGGGACAAAAGTCATCTTGTGGGGAACCAAGAACAAGAAAATCAGTAGGATATTTAATTTTCCCACACAAGACTTCAACGTCTCTATCAATCCTAATTGGTGAAATAGTGTCTCTATTGGCAAGCTTAATAGTAACATATATATCTTCTGTCTCAGTAGGTGCAGGTACTGCACTCACACTAGCACCCATATCACATAAGCCATGATAACAATGATCTCCTATTTTAACAGAAACAATAGGCATGCCAACAACAAGTCTATGTTTATTTTTAGTATCGGGTCTAGCAATTCTAGCAGCAGCTTCATCACAGAAATAAATAACATGCCCATCAATATTATCTACCAAGAGATCTTTAACCATAGCAATACTAGGTTCAACTTTAATCTGCTCAGGGGGTGTAGGTGTTCTAGCATCACTCTTACGAACCACAGTTGAAGCTTTAGCATGATCCTTTATTCTAACAGGGAAAAGTGGTTTCTCAATATAAGCAATAGAAACAATAGGATCAACATTATAAGTAATAGTCTTTTCTTCAACTTTAATAGGTTCTACTACTTTTACTTCAATGGGAGGATGATATTTAAACCATTTCTCCTTAGGGAGATCAACATGAGTAGCAAATGATTCACAGAAAGAAGCTACTATCTCAGAGTCAAGTCCATATTTAGTGCTAAATTCACGAAAAGCATCGGTATCCATAAAAGATTTAACACAATCAAACTTAGGTGTTATACCTAACTCCTTACCTTCTCGAGTTCCCAATCTTCAGAGTTGCGTTTAATTCTTTCCAATAAATCCCATCTGAATTCAATAGTCTTCATCATAAAAGAACCAGTACAAGAAGTATCAAGCATGGAGCGATCATTAAGAGAAAGCTGAGCATAAAATTTTTGAATAATAATTTCTCTTGAGAGATCATGATTTGGGCATGAATATAACATTGACTTAAGCCTTCCCCAAGCTTGAGCGACACTTTCTCCTTCGCGAGGCCAAAAATTATATAGTTACGATCACGATGAACTAGATGCATAGGATAAAACTTATGATGAAATTCCAATTTCAATCGGTTGTAGTTCCATGATCCAATATCATCACATAGCCTAAACCATGTCAATGCCTTTCCCTTCAAATATAAAGGGAAGACCTTCTTCTTGAAAACATCCTTGGGTATACCTACAAGCTTAAATAATCCACAAACTTCATCCACATAGGTTAGGTGCATATCGGGATGTAATGTTCCATCTCCTATATAAGGATTAGCTAGTAGTTTCTCTATCATACCCGAAGGAATTTCAAAGTAAATATTTTCAGTAGGTTCAATAGGTTGAGGAGAAACTCTTTGCTCTTCTGGTCGGGGTGAAGATACCCCGAACAAGCCCCTCATAGGATTATTTTCCATAGTAACAAGTGACAGTAGATTTCAGCAGACTATATAAATGTTTCCTTACCAAATTCCACCTACCAAAGGAGCTTCACTCCCCGGCAACGACGCGAAAAAAGAGTCTTGATGACCCACAAGTATAGGGGATCTATCGTAGTCCTTTCGATAAGTAAGAGTGTAGAACCCAACGAGGAGCAGAAAGAAATGACAAGCGGTTTTCAGTAAGGTATTCTCTGCAAGCACTGAAATTATCGGTAACAGATAGTTTTGTGATAAGGTAATTCGTAACGGGTAACCAGTAACAAAAGTAAACAAGGTGCATCAAGGTGGCCCAATCATTTTTGTAGCAAAGGACAAGCGTGGACAAACTCTTATATTAAGCAAAGCACTCTCGAGGACACATGGGAATTATTGTCAAGCTAGTTTTCATCATGCTCATATGATTCGTGTTCGTTACTTTGATAATTTGATATGTGGGTGGACCGGTGCTTGGGTACTTCCCTTCCTTGGACAAGCATCCCACTTATGATTAACCCCTCTCGCAAGCATCCACAACTACAAAAGAAGAATTAAGGTAAACCTAACCATAGCATGAAACATATGGATCCAAATCAGCCCCTTACGAAGCAACGCATAAACTAGGGTTTAAGCTTCTGTCACTGTAGCAATCGATCATATACTTATTACTTCCCAATGCCTTCTCCTAGGCCCAAAAACTGGTGAAGTGTCATGTAGTCGACGTTCACATAACACCACTAGAGGAGAGACAACATACATCTCATCAAAATATTCAACGAATACCTGATTCACATGATTACTTATAACAAGACTTCTCCCATGTCCTCCAGAACAGATGTAACTAATCACAAATCATATTCATGTTCATAATCAGAGGGGTATTGAATAGCATTAAGGATCTGAACATATGATCTTCCACCGAATAAACCAACTAGCATCAACTACAAGGAGTAATCAACACTACTAGCAACCCACATGTACCAATTTGAGGTTTTGAGACAAAGATCGGATACAAGAGATGAACTAGGGTTTGAGAGGAGATGGTGCTGGTGAAGATGTTGATGGAGATTGACCCCCTCTCAATGAGAGGATCGATGGTGATGACGATGGTGATGATTACCCCCTCCCGGAGGGATGTTTCCCCGGCAGAACAGCTCCGCCGGAGCCCTAGATTGGTCCTGCCCAGGTTCCGCCTCGAGATGGCGGTGCTTCATCCCGAAAACTTCCTTATGATTTTTTCTAGGGCAAAAGACACCATATAGCAGAAGATGGGCATCGGGGGCCTCCAGGTGGCCCACGAGGCAGGGGGCGTGCCCAGGGGGTAGCGCATGCCCTCCACCCTCGTGGATGGTGGGTGGCCCCCCTCTTGTGCTTTCTTCACCCAATATTTTTAATATATTCCAAAACTGACTTTCGTGGAGTTTCAGGACTTTTGGAGTTGTGTAGAATAGGTCTCTAATATTTGCTCCTTTTCCAGCCTAGAATTCCAACTGACGACATTCTCCCTCTTCATGTAAACCTTATAAAATAAGAGAGAAAATGCATAATTATTGTGACATAATGTGCAATAACAACCCATAATGCAATAAATATCGATATAAAGCATGATGCAAAATGGACGTATCAACACCCTCATTGCTGAAAGATCCTAGCCAGCATCTGCACCACCTTCCCACTCGCTAACTCCCCCCTCTTTCAACTCATCTAAGCCCCATTCTGTCAGTAAACCCTCCCCTCTCCCCAAAAAAACATATTGACCTCCCTCCTTTTTGACTCTTGCCAACCAAGAAGCCCTCCCTCCCATTCTACTGCATCTCTGCCTTTTCTCAACCAACAAGTCATCGAGCCAAAAATGCTACGAAAACTCAAGACTTGACAGATCCAAGTGTTGGTGTCCTGAATTAGGGGATGCTTGCCAGGTCAGCCCACTAGTAATGGGCCTGGCCGAGGACTCAGTGAAGATTGTTGACATGGTTATATCAGCCGTGGCCCTCGACGCAATCAAGATGAAGATCTCCTGAAGACTTGGTGTTCACTTTAAGCGTGCTTCAACCAACATGCTTATCTCTAGAGATTGTAACCACCCATTCGTAAACCCTAGGTACCCCAGGCGTCTATATAAGCCGCAAGGTTTACAACTTAGAGGACACATGCATTCACCTTTGTAAGGTTTAGGGCTTAGACAATACTCATACGATCTCGAGGAAGATCAATCTCTACTCTATACTCCATCATTATCAGTAATAAGAAGCAGGATGTAGGGTTTTACCTCATCAAGAGGGCCCGAACCTGGGTAAAACATTGTGTCCCTGCTTCCCCTATTACCACCTAGCTCTGATCATCAATCTTGGGACCCCCTACCCGAGATCTGTCGGATTTAGCACCGACATTGGTGGCCCATATAGGTCCCACCAGGCGATCGCACGAGATCGATGGTGGATCTATGGATCGTCGACAAACACCGACTACGGGGACATCTTTGTTCGACGTTTGCTCTTTGTCTTCGGCAGCTTCACGCTACTCGCCGATACAACAGGCCATTTAGGCTAGATAGAGGATCTCCCTCTGCGGCGAGGTGTTCAGCACGGCAGCTTAAAAAATGTCATGGATCGCCATGGCAAGATCGCCGCCCTAGGACAGATGTCAGACCGGCCCGTCGACACCGCCGCCCACGCCCCAGATTCGATCTTGGAGTGGGCCCTTGGTACAGTTGCTCTCACGGATCCAATCTCGATCTCAGATCCGAACACTCCCTCACCGGCCCAGGCGGTGAGCCTATCCTATAAAAACTCTGAGACAACCTTTTGCGGTACATCAACTGAAGCCCAGCTCGGCACCACTCACTGTTGGAAGGCGGGCAGAACCAACACTCTCACCTTTAACGAGATGCCGGGCCAAATCCGGGATCTTAGGATCTTGGACGGGCAAAACTCAGCCCATGACCGGATCGGATTCAGATTCAAAGTTGTGTAATTTTTTGCCCCACCCACCACCCACTTAGTCTCCACGATCAAGGATTTAACCGATGTACTAGACTATGCCTCTCAGGAAAACATGGTCACGGAGGAGGACGTCAATGATATGTCATATACAGTGTTACCCCTAACATCCGGTAACACTGGGAACTGGGCAGCCACCTCTATCTTCGATGTCTACATGGTAGACACCCGCAAGGATAAAAGGGAGGAAAAGTGGAGGAGCCACCCAAACATCAATGCCGCCGCTGCCGTAATAAAGGCACATGTAATGGCGACGCTAGCCTCGAGGCAACTGATAACAATGATGTCACCGACACTAGTGATCACCCATAGTCCAAGGAAGATTTAAGCCTCGGACCGAATGAGTTCGATATACCTGAGGAACTGCTAGATGATCCTCGGTTACAGGCCTTTCATCGGCGGCTACTCAGCACCGCCAGGAGCACGAATCTAAAATCCCAAAAGCTTTGAGCCGAGCAGGATAGGTTAACGGATAAATGGACCGAGGTCCTCAGTGCAGAGCAAGAGCTCAAGGGCCAAGGAAATAAGCAGTTTTATCCGCGGAAGAGCCTCCATCCAGAGTTCTACGAGGAGGTCCTCGGTACCCATCTGTCAGAACATGACTGGGTTCAAGACCGCCCCCTCTAGGCCGAGATAAGTCGGTCAGAGGATATCCCCCCTGAGGTACCTCGCCGTACAACAAGGGCCAGGTTCCACCTCGGAACTCCTGTGACCTACGGAAGAAATTGGTGCTGGCCTCCCCATCAAGATCCATCTATGGATCTAGGGAGCTTCCACCTGCGGAGCAGGTCAGACGGTAGGCTTGGACAAACAAGTACGGTAGTACGCAACATAATACATATGATCGAACGACGATGTTGCCTGATGCCTGTCATGTCAAGACATGGGTCCGAGGAGTAGCCCACCCGATGTGCTTCACAGACGAGGTGATGCAACACCAATTTTCGGAAGGGTTTAAACCCATAAACATCAAACAATACGATGGAACCACAGACCCCGCGGTATGGATAGAAGACTTCCTAATGCATATATACATGGCCCGAGGAGATGATCTTCACGCCATCAAGTATTTGCCCCTAAAGCTTAAGGGATCAGCTCGACATTAGCTTAACAGTTTGCCTGAGAACTCGATTGGCAACTAGGAAGATCTGGGGGTGCTTTCAGAGTAAATTTTCAACAAACCTATGTCCGACCTCCAGATGCCAACGATCTCGGCCATATTACACAGGAACAAGGAGAGTCAGCTTGGAAATCTTGGAATCATTTCCTCACAAAGAAGAACTAGATTGTGGAATGATAACCCGCAAGTATAGGGGATCGCGACAGTCTTCAAGGGTAGTATTTTCACCCAAATTTATTGATTCAACACAAGGGGAGCCAAAGAATATTTGCAGGTATTAGCAGTTGAGTTGTCAATTCAACTACACCTAGAGAACTAAATATTTGCGGCAAAGTGTTTAATAGCACAGTAATATGATAGTTTGATAGCAATAGTAGAAGTAGCAATAGTAACGATAACAGTAGCAGTAGTAGTTTTGTAGTGATTGTAATAGCAGCAACAACCAAAGTAACTTAGCAAAGATCAATAGGAAAAAAGCGTAGGCATTGGATCAGTGATGGATATTTGTGTTGGATGACATTCATCATATAACAATCACAACCTAGAGCGATACACAATAGCTCCAAGTCATCAATGTAATGTAGGCATGTATTTTGTATATAGTCATATGTGCTTATAATAAGAACTTGAATGACATCTTTTGTCCTACCCTCCCGTGGTAGCGGGGTTCATAAGGAAACTAAGGGATATTAAGGCCTCCTTTTCATACAAAACCAAAACAAAGCATGAACATATGGTGAATACATGAACTCCTCGAATTACAGTCATCCCGGAGAGTATCCCAACTATTGTCACTCCGGGGTCTACAGATCAAAACAATAACAAGTGCATATAATTAGCAGATAGGATCAAGAATCAAATATATTCATGAAAACATAGTGGGTTCAGATCTAAAATAATGGCTCCCGGGCCCTAGTGACAAGCATTAAGCATAGCAAAGTTATAACAACATCAATATCAGAACATAGTGGATACTAGGGATCAACCCCTAAAAAATTGACTCGATTGCATGATGAATCTCATCCAACTCCATCACCATCCAGCAAGCCTATGAAGGAATTACTCACTCTCGGTGGTGGGCATCATGAAATTGGCGACGAAGAAGGATTGGTGATGATGATGGCAACGAATCCCCCTCTCTGGAGCCCCGAACGGACTCCAGATCAACCCTCCCGATGAACGACAAGAGATGGCGGTGGCTTCGTATCGTAAAACGCGATGAAGCTTCTTCTCCTATTTTTCTCTCGGGAAGACGGAATTTATAGACTTGAGATTAGGGTCAGCGGAGCCACGTGAGCCCCATAAGGTAACAGGGCACGCTCAGGGGGTGGTCGCACCTTGTTTCGTTGTGGGCAATAGGTGGCCCCCTCTAGTGGGTCTTGGCTCCAGTATTTTTCATATATTCCATAAAAAATCTCTAAAAAATTTGTCCAATTCCGATAACTTTTAACTGCGCAAAAAGCAACACCATAGTTGTTCTGCTGAAAACAGCGTCAGTACATATTAGTTTCATTCAAATCAAGCAAACTAGAGTCTAGAACAAGAGCAAAAGTGTTTGGAAAAGTAGATACGATGGAGACGTATCCTGGACTGCCCGGACGCTGAAGCCATAGGAGCTTTCAAACACGACATCTGCGATGAGTGGCTCGCTGGAGAGTTTAGGCAGGCAAAGCCTCGCACAATGGCCGCCCTCACACAGTTAATGACCGGTTTTTGCATAGGAGAGGATAGCTAGCTCGCCCGCCGTAGTAATCTAAACAGTGACCCAAGCACCTCCGAGGTACGTGACTGCTGCTTCTTGAGCTTATGCTATTTTTTCCCTTGAAGAGGAAATGATGATGCAGCAAAGTAGAGATATGTATACGCTCCAAGCAAAACACATATCATGTGGTGAATAAAAATATAGCCTCAAGTACTTTACCGATGGAATGTAGACAAAAGAGGGGATGCCTTCCAGGGCATCCCCAAGCTTAGATGCTTGGTTGTCCTTGAATATTACCTTGGGGTGCCTTGGGCATTGATACATCTCCGTCGTATCTATAATTTTTTATTGTTCCATGCCAATATTCTACAACTTTCATATACTTTTGGCAACTTTTTATACTATTTTTTGGGACTAACATATTGATCCAGTGCCCAGTGCCAGTTCCTGTCTGTTGCATGTTTTATGTTTCGCAGAAACCCCATATCAAACGGAGTCCAAACGGGATAAAAACGGACAGAGAATTATTTTGGAATATTTGTGATTTTTGGGAAGTAAAATCAACGCGAGACGGTGCCCGAGGTGGCCAGGAGATAGGAGCCCACGCCCACTTAAGGTGGGCGCGCCCCCACCCTCCTGGGCCACTCGTAAGGCGGTTGATGCCCTTCTTTGGCCGCAAGAAAGCTAATTTTCGGAAAACGATCTGGGCAAAGGTTTCAATCCAATCGGAGTTACGAATCTCCGGATATAAAAGAAACGGTGCCAGGGCAGAATTCCAGAACACAGAAACAGAGAGATAGATCCAATCTCGGAGGGGCTCTCGCCCCTCCCACGCCATGGGAGCCAAGGACCAGAGGGGAAACCCTTCTCCCATCTAGGGAGGAGGTCAAGGAAGAAGAAGAAGAAGGAGGGCTCTCTCCCCCTTGCTTCCGGTGGCGCCGGAACGCCGCCTGGGGGCCATCATCATCACTGCAATCTACACCAACACCTCTGCCATCTTCACCAACATCTCCATCACCTTCCCCCCTCTATCTACAACGGTCCACTCTCCCGCAACCCGCTGTACCCTCTACTTGAACATGGTGCTTTATGCTTCATATTATTATCCAATGATGTGTTGCCATCCTATGATGTCTGAGTAGATTTTCGTTGTCCTATTGGTGGTTGATGAATTGCTATGATTGATTTAATTTGCTTGTGGTTATGTTGTTGTCCTTTGGTGCCCATCATATGAGCGTGCGTGTGGATCACACCATAGGGTTAGTTGTATGTTGATAGGACTATGTATTGGAGGGCTAGAGTGATAGAAGCTTCAACCTAGCATAGAAATTGATGCATACGGGATTGAAGGGGGACCAATATATCTTAATGCTATGGTTGGGTTTTACCTTAATGAACGTTAGTGGTTGCGGATGCTTGCTAATAGTTCCAATCATAAGTGCATAGAATTCCAAGTCAGGGATGACATGCTAGCAGTGGCCTCTCCCACATAAAACTTGCTATCGGTCTAGCAAAGTAGTCAATTGCTTAGGGACAATTCCACAACTCCTACCACCACTTTTCCATACTTGCTATATTTACTTTATTGCATCTTTATCTAAACAGCCCTTACTTTTTATTTACGTGTTCTTTATTATCTTGCAAACCTATCCTATCACACCTACAAAGTACTTCTAGTTTCATACTTGTTCTAGGTAAAGCGAACGTCAAGCGTGCGTAGAGTCGTATCAGTGGCCGATAGGACTTGAGAGAGTATTTGTTATACCTTTATCTCATCGTTGGGTTCGACACTCTTACTTACCGAAAGAGGCTACAACTATCCCGTATACTTGCGGGTTATCAAGACCTTTTTCTGGCGCCGCTGTCGGGGAGTCATAGCGTGGGGTGAATATTCTCGTGTGTGCTTGTTTGCTTTATCACTAAGTAATTTTTATTTGCTGTTCTAAGTTGTTCTCTATCTTTAGTTATGGATATGGAACACGAAATACCAAAAACAAATAGGTGTAGATGCTACTCATGGAGATGGGGAACCTCCTAAAACCCTCGATGCTCGTTATGTGAAAGAAATTATGTACTACTTTAATAATCCTGAGAAAACCCCATTCAACTTTGTTATGGGAGACACGTTGGATCAACGTGAATACTTTAGGGATTATCGCTTGACACAAAAAGGGAAACCATTATGGGATCAAATTTCTATGTTGCGTTCGTATGCTCGTCAACTATGCGTGATACATGATTATACTTGTTGCTCTAGGATGAAGGCTCCACACCTTCCCTTTTCATGCAAATTCAATGATAATGAAACCTTAGCTTCTTATGCCAATGGTAGATATGATTACTATGATGTGGAACAAATAGAAGAATTTGTTGCTTTTATGGGTGCTTATGAGATTGAATCTATGTTTAAAGCGTTTGACGATTTTGATGATTCAGTTTATAGACCAGAAAATTTAGCTATACTTAGATATTGCTATGAAAATTATGAATACAATTACAATATTAATGCATTTATTGAGAAAGTCTCTGCTGTCCAAGAAGAGACTAATATTTTGAAGGAAGCTATGGAAGAAGAAATTGATGAAACCGTGAGCTCATTGGATGAAAAAGATGATGAGGAGAGCGAAGAACAAAAGGAGGAAGAGCGGATTGATCACCCGTGCCCACCTTCTAATGAGAGTAACTCTTCAACTCATACATTGTTTAATTCCTCTTCGTGTTTACCAAAGGATGATTGCTATGATGATTGCTATGATCCCTTTAATTCGTTTGAAATATCCTTTTTGATGATGGTTGCTATGATTGTGGCCAATATGCCAATATGAATTATGCTTATGGAGATGAACTTGTTATAGTTCCTTATGTTAAACATGAAATTGTTGCTATTGCACTCACGCATGATAGTCCTATTATCTTTTTGAATTCTCCCGACTACACTATATCGGAGAAGTTTGTGCTTATTAAGGATTATATTGATGGGTTGCCTTTTACCATTACACATGATGATTTTGATAGATATAATATGCATGTGCTTGATGCTCCTACTTGCAATTATTATGAGAGAGGAACTATATCTCCACCTCTCTATGTTTCCAATATGATAGAATTGCAAGAAACTGCTTATACTATGCATTGGCCTTTACTTGGTGTGCATGAATTGTTCTTTTATGACATGCCGATGCATAGGAAGAGGGTTAGACTTCGTCATTACATGATACATGTTACTTTGTGCTCACTACTAAATTACAAATCATTGTTAATTAAAATTGGCTTTGATATACCTTGGGATCCGGGTGGATTCATTACTTGAGCACTAAATACCTAGCTTAATGGCTTTAAAGAAAGCGCTACCAGGGAGACAACCCGGAAGTTTTAGAGAGTCATTTATTTATGTTGAGTGCTTTTATATAGTTTAAAAACAAAAAAATAAAGAGGGGGACCTAAAAACTTTTCAAAAAGGAAAGTGAACGTGAGAGAGACAAGCATTGTTGAAGTGGGAGAGCTCCTTGAACTTTGTTCATGCTCACGGAAACTTTGTGAATCTTGATTACAGAAACTTTTCATCAAAAATAATTATCCCCTTGTACAATTCCATTGTATTATAAAAATAATGTGCCAAGGTTTTCCTTTAGGATGTTTACAATGCTTGTTGGTTTGTACGGTGCAGGACAAAAACTTTGGCTATTGTGCGCGATTTTACATTTTTTACTGGAATGTCAAATGGTTCTGAATCTTTCTGAACTGTCTTGCTGTACAAATTGTTTATTGTTTCTAATTTTGGTAGAATTTTTGGGGTACCATAAGTATGTTGAATGTTCAGATTGCTATAGACTGTTCTGTTTTTTGACAGATTCTATTTTTGATGCATAGTTTGCTTGTTTTGATGAATCTATCAATTTATATCAGTGGATTAAGCCATGAAAAAGTTATATTACAGTAGACACAATGCAAAAACAAAATATTAATTGGTTTGTAACATTAGTTAGAGTGGTGATTTGCTTTATTATACTAACGGATCTTACCGAGTTTTCTGTTGAAGTTTTGTGTGGATGAAGTGTCTAATCGAGGAGGTCTCGATATGAGGAAAAGGAAGAGAGGCAAGAGATCAAGCTTGGGGATGCCCGAGGCACCCCAAGTAAATATTCAAGGAAACTCAAGCGTCTAAGCTTGGGGATGCCCCGGAATGCATCCCCTCTTTCTTCAACAAGTATCAGTATGTTTTCGTATTCGTTTCGTTCGTGCGATATGTGCAAGTCTTGGAGCGTCTTTTGCATTTAGTTTTCACTTTTCTTTTATGCACCATGCTGGTATGAGATAGTCCTTGGTTGATTTATAGAATGCTCATTGCACTTCACTTAAATCTTTTGAGTATGGCTTTATAGAATGCTTCATGTGCTTCACTTATATCATTTGAAGTTTGGACTGCCTGTTTCTCTTTACTTAGAAAACCACCATTTGTAGAATGCTCTTTTTCTTCCCTTATATTTGTTAGAGCATGGGCATATCTTTTGTAGAAAGAATTAAACGCTCTTGCTTCACTTATATCAATTTAGAGAGATGATAGGAATTGGTCAATCACATGGTTAGTCATAAAATCCTACATAAACTTGTGGATCATTGAATATGATATGTTTGATTCCTTGCAATAGTTTTGAGATATAGTGATGATAATATGTGGGAGGTACTAGTAGATGGTTGTGTTTAGTAAGGATGTTGGTGTTAAGGTTTGTGATTCCCGAAGCATGCACGTATGGTCTATTAACTATGTAACCAAATTGGCGCGCATTGTATTTTGATTGTTTATCTTTGCGTGAAGGTCGGGGGCGCGCGTTGGTTAACTCCTACCAATCTCCCCCCTAGGAGTATGCGTGTAGTACTTTGTTTCAAGGGCTTTTAAAATTTTGCAATAAGTATGTGAGTTCTTTATGACTAATGTCGAGTCCATGGATTATACACACTTTTACCTTTCCATCATTGCTAGCCTCTTCGGTACCGTGCATTGCCCTTTCTCACCTCGAGAGTTGGTGCAAACTTCGCCGGTGCATCCAAAACCCGTGATATGATACGCTCTATCACACATAAGCCTCCTTATATCTTCCTCAAAACAACCACCATACCTACCTATCATGGCATTTCCATAGCCATTCCGAGATATATTGCCATGCAACTTCCATCATCATCATATTCATGATTTGAGCATTCATTGTCATATTGCTTTACATGATCGTAAGATAGCTAGCATGATGTTTTCATGGCTTGTCCATTTTTTGATGTCATTGCTATGCTAGATCATTGCACATCCCGGTACACCGCCGGAAGCATTCATATAGAGTCATATCTTTGTTCTAGTATCGAGTTGTAATATTGAGTTTAAGTAAATAAAAGTGTGATGATCATCATTATAGAGCATTGCCCCATGAAAAAAAAGAAAAAAAAGAGGAAAGGCCAAAGAAGCCTAAATAAAAAGGGGGCCAAAGAAGCCCACCCAAAAAAGGGGCAATGTTACTATCCTTTTTCCACACTTGTGCTTCAAAGTAGCATCATGTTCTTCATATAGAGAGTCTCTTATGTTGTCACTTTCATATATTGATAACCCACAAGTATAGGGGATTGCAACAGCTTTTGAGGGTAAAGTATTCAACCCAAATTTATTGATTCGACACAAGGGGAGCCAAAGAATATTCTTGAGTATTAGCAGTTGAGTTGTCATTTCAACCACACCTGGATAACTTAGTATCTGCAGCAAAGTGTTTTGTAGCAAAAGTGGTATGATAATAATAGTAGCGGTAGCAAAAGTAAAGATAAATGTTTTTTGGGTTTTTGTAGTAGTTGTAACAGTAGCAACGGAAAAGTAAATAAGAGAAGAACAATATGTGAAAAGCTCGTAGGCAATGGATCAATGATGGATAATTATGCCGGATGCGATTCCTCATGTAATAGCTATAACACAGGGTGATATAGAACTAGCTCCAATTCATCAATGTAATGTAGGCATGTATTCCGTAAATAGTCATACGTGCTTATGGAAAAGAACTTGCATGACATCTTTTGTCCTACCCTCCCGTGTTCAGCGGGGTCCTTACGGAAACTAAGGGATATTAAGGCCTCCTTTTAATAGAGAACCGGAAAAAAGCATTAGCACATAGTGAATACATGAACTCCTCAAACTACGGTCATCACCGAGAAGTATCCCGATTATTGTCACTTCGGGGTTGTCGGATCATAACACATAATAGGTGACTATAGACTTGCAAGATAGGATCAAGAACACACATATATTCATGAAAACATAATAGGTTCAGATCTGAAATCATGGCACTCGGGCCCTAGTGACAAGCATTAAGCATAACAAAGTCATAGCAACATCAATCTCAGAACATAGTGGATACTAGGGATCAAACCCTAACAAAACTAACTTGATTACATGGTAAATCTCATCCAACCCATCACCGTCCAGCAAGCCTATGATGGAATTACTCACGCACGGCGGTGAGCATCGTGAAATTGGTGATGGAGGATGGTTGATGATGACGACGGCGACGAATCCCCCTCTCCGGAGCCTCGAACGTACTCCAGATCAGCCCTCCCGAGAGAGATTAGGGCTTGGCAGCGGCTCCGTGTCGTGAAACGCGATGAAACTTTCTCCTCAATTTTTTCTCCCCGAGACGGTATATATGGAGTTGGAGTTGAGGTCGGGAGGTGTCCAGGGGGCCCACGAGATAGGAGGGCACGCCCTAGGGGGGGGCGCCCCCCTGTCTCGTGGACAGCCCGTGGGCCCCCTGGCCTTCATTCTTTCGCCAAAAATTCTTATTAATTCTGAAAAGTGCCTCCATGGATTTCCAGGACATTCCGAGAACTTTTCTTTTCTACACATAAAACAACATCATGGCAGTTCTGCTGAAAACAACGTCAGTCCAGGTTAGTTTCATTCAAATCATGCAAGTTAGAGTCCAAAACAAGGGCAAAAGTGTTTGGAAAATTAGATACGTTGGAGACGTTTCAACTCCCCCAAGCTTAAACGTTTGCTTGTCCTCAAGCAATTCAGTTGATAAACAAAAAGTGATAAAGAAAAACTTTTACAAACTCTGTTTGCTCTTGTTGTTGTAACATGAAAAGCCAGCATTCAGGTTTCAGCAAATATTATGAACTAACCATACTAACAATAACACATAGGTCTCATAATTACTCATATCAGTAACATAATCAGCTAGCGAGCTATAATAATAAAACTCGGATGACAACACTTTCTCAAAATAATCATAACATGATATAACAAAATGGTACCTCGCTAGCCCTTTCTGAGACCGCAAAACATAAATGTAGAGCACCTTTAAAGATCAAGGACTGACTAAACATTGTAATTCATGGTAAAAGAGATCCAGTCAAGTCAAACCCAATATAAATCAATAATAATGAATGCAAACGACAGTGTGCTCTCCAGCGGGTGCCTTTTTAATAAGAAGGGTGATGACTCAACATACAAGTAAATAGATAGGCCCTTCGCAGAGGGAAGCAGGGATTTGTAGAGGTGCCAGAGCTTGATTTTAAAATAGAGATTGAATAACATTTTGAGCGGCATACTTTTGCTGTCAATGCAACAACTATGAGATGGCTGTATCTTCCATACTACATGCATTATAGGCAGTTCCCAAACAGAATGGTAAAGGTTTATACTCCCCCAACCACCAACAAGCATCAATCCATGGCTTGCTCGAAACAACGAGTGCCTCCAACATACAACAACCCTGGGGTAGTTTTGTTTAATTATTTTGATTTGCTTTGATCTTTTTGGATCATGGGACTGGGCATCTCGGTTACCGGCCCTTTCTCGTGAATGAGGAGCGGAGTCCACTCCTCTTGAGAATAACCCACCTAGCATGGAAGATATAGGCAGCCCTAGTTGAAACATGAGCTGCTCGACCATACAAAATAGAATTTCATTTGAAGGTTTAGAGTTTGACACATGCAAATTTACTTGGAACTGCAGGTAAATACCGCATATAGGAAGGTATAGTGGACTCATATGGAACAACTTTGGGGTTTAAGGAGTTTGGATGCACAAGCAGTATTCCCGCTTAGTATAGGTGAAGGCTAGCAAAAGACTGGGAAGCGACCAACTGAGAGAGCGACAACAGTCGTAAACATGCATTAAAATTAATTTACACGGAGTACAAGCATGAGTAGGATATAATCTACCATGAACATAAATATCGTGAAGGCTATGTTGATTTGATTCAACTACATGCGTGAACATGTGCCAAGTCGAGTCACTCAATTCATTCAAAGGAGGATACCATCCCATCATACCACATCATAATCATTCTAATAGCATGTTGGCACGCAAGGTAAACCATTATAGCTCATAGTTAATCAAGCATGGCACAAGCAACTATAATCTCTAAATGTCATTGCAAATATGTTTACTTCATAATAGCTGACTTAGGAACGATGAATTATCATATTTACAAAAACAAGAGAGGTCGAGTTCATACCAGCTTTTCTCATCCCAATAAGTCCATCATATATCATCATTATTGCCTTTCACTCGCACGACCGAACGATGTGTATAATAATAAGAGTGCACGTGCATTGGACTAAGCTGGAATCTGCAAGCATTCAACTCAAGAGAGAAGACAAGTAATATAGGCTCTAAGTTAAATAAACAATCATGCATATAAGAGCCACTAAGCATTTTCAATATAGTCTTCTCAACCCCCAAAAGAAAGAAAATAAAATAAAACTATTTACACGGGAAAGCTCCCAACAAGTAAAAGAAGAATGAGAAATCTTTTTGGGTTTTCATTTTAATTTCTTCTACAAGCATGGAAATTAAACTAACTAATTTTTTTGTTTTTTCTAAAGGTTTATGAAACACACAGGAAGAAAACTAGAAAAAGAAATTTAAACTAACATGGATAATACAATGAAAGAGTATGAGCACCGACGACTAGTGTGTGAACATGAATGTAAAGTCGGTGAGAAATACGTACTCCCCCAAGCTTAGGCTTTTGGCCTAAGTTGGTCTAATACCAATGACCGCCTGGCTGATATCCATAAGAGTAGCCTGGGTAGTACTGAAATGAAGAGGCGACCGCCTCCTGAGCAGCAGCGTGTTGGCGAGCCGCCTCCATTCCCCTCTCATATTCAGTGGCTTCTTCCCTGGTGACAATATATCTTCCTTTTTTCTGATAATCAAAAAGGTAGGGAGCAGGAAGAGTAACAGGGACGAAGTTGCGTCTGTTAAAGGTTAGTCGATAATGGAGGAATTGTTCATTCCTCTCAAGAAAATGATGATCAAACATAGCTTCTTTATCCAAATAAATAGGAGGTATAATTATATCCCCCTCTCGTGGGGCTATATTAAGAAAATTAGCCACACGGGTTGCATAAATTCCTCCAAAGAAATCTCCCCTTCTATTATTATTATGCAACCTACGTGCAACTATTGCCCCCAAGTTATAACCTCTATAACTTGACACATCACTCTTGAGGACACAAAGATCAGGGGCACACATGTGAACATACTTCTTCCTTACCGTTAATGCATCTACCGATAAAGAGAGCAAAGTAATGTATAGCAGGAAAATGAATGCTCCCTATGGTAGCTTGTGTTACGTCCCTAGATTCTCCCACGGTAATACTAGCAGGAAAATCTCTAACTTCAGATTTGGGAGGATCATTAATATTACCCCACTGCGGGAGTTTGCATGCAGTTGTGAAATCCTCTAAATCCATGGTATAAGATGAGTCGTAAATATCAAACATAACACTAGGAGAATTACGCGAAGAAATATATTCGAACCTCCGCACAAAGGAATCAGTCAATTGATAATATTGGGGACACTTATCTTGTAAGAAGTCCTCAAGCTCAGCATTACGCACATACGCGTCAAATTCCCCCTTGAAGCCTACTTCAACCATAAAATCATCGAATGGCCACTCGCAAGCTCGTACATTTGCGTCCCTTGGAAAATTAACATCTTGTTCACGTATAGCAATCCTTGGCCCTTTCTTTGCCGAGGAACCACCTTGGTACATTCTTCTAAGCATATTTCTTTTTCTGAAATTTTCTGAAATTTTAGTAACTTCAAAATAAAAGTGAATAAAACTAAACAAGATTGATAGCAACTACTCCTACAAATGCCTAGGGCCTATATCATGCATTGGAATTGCTTGGGACCTCAAAAATTTAACATACATGTTCAAGAACATGGTCACCTATGCAGCAAAAAATTGCAATGAATAAAGCACTAGAACAAAAACTATTTGGACCAATGGAGGAGTCACATACCAAGCAATAATCTCCCAAAGCAGTTTTGCAAATGGAGCTTTGAGTTAAGAGATCGAAAATCGCAGCAAAACAAGCTAGAACTCGGGCTTGAGCTGGATGGGGATTTTTTTGGGTAGAAGATGAAGTGTGTGGGTGCTGGCATAAGTGGAGGGGACCCACCAGGGGCCCACGAGACAGGGGAGCGTGCCCTCCTCTCTTGTGGCCTGGTGCTTGCCCCTTTTGCAGTGTTTTTAGTGCCTATAATCCTCAAATATTCCAGAAAAAAACATACTAAATTTGCAGGGCATTTGGAGCACTTTTATTTTCGGACTATTTTTTAATGCACAGATAATTCGGAAAACAGACGGATAATACCTTTTTTGCTTTATTTATTCTAAATAACAGAAATTAAAAAAAGGGTACAAAAGGTTGTGCCTTCTAGTTTCATCCATCTCGTGATCATCAAAATGAATCCACTGACAAGGTTGATCAAGTCTTGTTAACAAACTCATTCTGAATAACACGGAACCGGAAAAATTTCGAATAACACTAAGTTACCTCAACGGGGATATGAAAATCCCCAACAATAAGAATATCATACTTTTTCTTGACAGTAGAGAGAGAAAATTCAAAACCTCCAAAAATGATAGTCAGAACTTTTTCAATAGAATTGATGCTATGAACTTGAGATTGTTTCCTCGGAAAGTGTATTGTATGCTCATTACCATTAACATGAAAAGTGACATTGCCTTTGTTGCAATCAATAACAGCCCCTGCAGTATTATGAAAAGGTCTACCAAGGATAATAGACATACTATCATCCTCAGGAATATCAAGAATAACAAAGTCCGTTAAGACAGTGACATTTGCAACCACAACAGGCACATCCTCACAAATACCGAAAGGTATAGCAGTTGATTTATCGGCCATTTGCAAATATATTTCAGTAGGTGTCAACTTATTCAATTCAAGTCTACGATATAAAGGGAGAGGCATAACACTAACACCAGCTCCAAGGTCACATAAAGCAGTTCTAACATAATTTCTTTTAATAGAGCATGGTATAGTTGGTACACCCGGATCTCCAAGTTTCTTTGGTATTCCACCCTTAAAAGTGTAATTAGCAAGCATGGTGGAAATTTCAGCTTCCGGTATCTTTCTTTTATTTGTGATGATATCCTTCATATACTTAGCATAAGGATTTACTTTCAGCATATCAGTTAAGTGCATACGTAAGAAAATAGGTCTAATCATTTCAGCAAAGCGCTCAAAATCCTCATCATCCTTTGACTTGGAAGGTTTAGGAGGAAAGGGCATGGGTTTCTGAACCCATGGTTCTCTTTCTTTACCATGCTTCCTAGCAACAAAATCTCTCTTATCATAACGTTGATTCTTTGATTGTGGGTTATCAAGATCAACAACAGGTTCAATTTCTACATCATTGTCTTTGCTAGGTTGAGCATCAACATGAACATTATCATTAACATTATCACTAGGTTCATGTTCATCACCTGATTGTGTTTCCGCATCAGAGATAGAAATATCATTGGGATTCTCAGGTGTGTCTACAGTAGGTTCATTAGAAGCATGCAAAGTCCTATCATTTTTCTTTTTCTTCCTTTTAGAAGAAGTAGGTGCCTCTAAATTGTTTCTCTGAGAATCTTGCTCGATTCTCTTAGGGTGGCCTTCAGGATACAAAGGTTCCTGAGTCATTCTACCAGTTCTAGTAGCCACTCTAACAGCAAAGTCATTTTTATTATTCAATTCATCAAGCAAATCATTTTGAGATTTAAGTACTTGCTCAGCTTGAGTAGCAACCATAGAAGCATATTTGCTAGCGCGGTGAAGTTCATCTTTAACTCTAGCCAGATTATCACCTACGCGTCCTATCTCGAAAGCATTATTCTTTAACTCTCTACCAACATAAGCATTAAAACTTTCTTGTCTAGCCATAAAGTCATCAAATTCATCTAAGCATGGGCTATGAAATTTAGTAGAGGGTACTTCAACTTTATCATATCTATAGAGAGAATTTACCTTTACTACCTGTGTTGGGTTATCAAGACAATGTGGTTCTTCAGGCAGTAAATTAAGACCATGTATTTCTTCAATAGGAGGTAAATTCTTAACATCTTCAGCTTTAATACCTTTTTCTTTCATTGATTTCTTTGCCTCTTGCATATCTTCAGGACTGAGAAATAAAACACCTCTCTTCTTCGGAGTGGGTTTAGGAATAGGCTCAGGAGTTGGCTCAATTGGTTCAGGAATTACTTCAGGAACTGGCTCAGGAAGAGTCCAATTATTTTCATTAGTCAACATATTATTCAATAGTATTTCAGCTTCGTCGACTGTTCTTTCCCTGAAAACACAACTAGCACAACTATCCAAGTAGTCCTTGGAAGCTTGGGTTAGTCCATTATAAAAGATATTAAGTATTTCATTTTTCTTAAGAGGATGATCAGGCAAAGCATTAAGTAGCCGGAGAAGCCTCCCCCAAGCTTGTGGGAGACTCTCTTCTTTGATTTGCACAAAATTATATATTTCCCGCAAGGCAGCTTGTTTCTTATGAGCAGGAAAATATTTAGCAAAGAAGTAATAAATCATATCTGGGGACTACGCACACAACCAGGAGCAAGAGAATTATACCAAGTCTTAGCATCACCCTTTAATGAGAACGGAAATATCTTAAGGATATATAAATAGCGAGACTTCTCATCATGAGTAAATAGGGTGGCTATATTATTCAACTTGGTAAGATGTGCCACAACAGTTTCAGATTCAAGGCCATAAAAAGGATCAGATTCAACTAAAGTAATAATATCAGGATCAACAGAGAATTCATAATCCTTATCAGTAACACAGATAGGTGAAGTAGCAAAAGCAGGATCGGGTTTCATTCTAGCATTAAGAGACTGCTACTTCCATTTAGCTAATAATTTCTTAAGATCATTTCTATCATTGCAAGCAAGAATTTCCATAGCAGCTGTTTCATGCATAACATAACCCTTAGGAACAACATGTAGAACATAATCATTGGGGGGACCTTCATCATCACTATCATCAATAATAGGTTCTTCTATATTTTAATTCCCCCTAAATCTAGCAAGTTGTTCATCTAGAAATTCACCTAGTGGCACAGTAGTATCAAGCACAGAGGTAGTTTCATCATTCATAGCAGAAGTGGCATCATCAATAACATGCGACATATCAGAATTCATAGCAGTAGCAGGTTTAGGTGTCGCAAGCTTACTTATAACGGAAGGAGAATCTAGTGCAGAGCTAGATGGCAATTCCTTACCTCCCCTCGTAGTTGAGGGCAAAATAGTAGTTCGATCGTCTTTCAAGTTCTTCATAGTGATCAACAGATATAAATCCCAAGCGACTCAGAGAATAAAGCTATGCTCCCCGGCAACGGCGCCAGAAATTGGTCTTGATAACCCACAAGTATAGGGGAACGCAACAGCTTTCGAGGGTAAAGTATTCAACCCAAATTTATTGATTCGACACAAGGGGAGCCAAAGAATATTCTTGAGTATTAGCAGTTGAGTTGTCAATTCAACCACACCTGGATAACTTAGTATCTGCAGCAAAGTGTTTAGTAGCCAAAGTGGTATGATAATAATAGTAGCGGTAGCAAAAGTAAAGATAAATGTTTTTCGGGTTTTTGTAGTAGTTGTAACAGTAGCAACGGAAAAGTAAATAAGAGAAGAACAATATGTGAAAAGCTCCTAGGCAATGGATCAATGATGGATAATTATGCCGGATGCGATTCCTCATGTAATAGCTATAACATAGGGTGATATAGAACTAGCTCCAATTCATCAATGTAATGTAGGCATGTATTCCGTAAATAGTCATACGTGCTTATGGAAAAGAACTTGCATGACATCTTTTGTCCTACCCTCCCATGTTCAGTGGGGTCCTTACGGAAACTAAGGGATATTAAGGCCTCCTTTTAATAGAGAACCGGAACAAAGCATTAGCACATAGTGAATACATGAACTCCTCAAACTACGGTCATCACCGAGAATTATCCCGATTATTGTCACTTCGGGTTGTCGGATCATAACACATAATAGGTGACTATAGACTTGCAAGATAGGATCAAGAACACACATATATTCATGAAAACATAATAGGTTCAGATCTGTAATCATGGCACTCGGGCCCTAGTGACAAGCATTAAGCATAGCAAAGTCATAGCAACATCAATCTCAGAACATAGTGGATACTAGGGATCAAACCCTAACAAAACTAACTTGATTACATGGTAAATCTCATCCAACCCATCACCGTCCAGCAAGCCTACGATGGAATTACTCACGCACGGCGGTGAGCATCATGAAATTGGTGATGGAGGATGGTTGATGATGACGAAGGTGACGAATCCCCCTCTCCGGAGCCTCGAACGGACTCCAGATCAACCCTCCCGAGAGAGATTAGGGCTTGGCGGCGGCTCCGTGTCGTGAAACGTGATGAAACTTTCTCCTCGATTTTTTTCTCCCCGAGACGGTATATATGGAGTTGGAGTTGAGGTCGCGAGGTGTCCAGGGGGCCCACAAGATAGGAGGGCGCGCCCTAGGGGGGGGGGCGCCCCCTGTCTCGTGGACAGCCCGTGGGCCCCCTGGCCTTCATTCTTTCGCCAAAAATTCTTATTAATTCTGAAAAGTGCCTCCATGGATTTCCAGGACATTCCGAAAACTTTTCTTTTCTACACATAAAACAACATCATGGCAGTTCTGCTGAAAACAGCGTCAGTCCGGGTTAGTTTCATTCAAATCATGCAAGTTAGAGTCCAAAACAAGGGCAAAATTGTTTGGAAAAGTAGATACGTTGGAGACATATCATATACTAGTGGGAATTTTCATTATAGAACTTGGCTTGTTTATTCCAACGATGGGCTTCCTCAAATGCCCTAGGTCTTCATGAGCAAGCAAGTTGGATGCACACCCACTTAGTTTTCAGTTTGAGCTTTCATACACTTATAGCTCTTAGTGCATCCGTTGCATGGCAATCCCTACTCATCACATTGACATCAATTGATGGGCATCTCCATAGCCCGTTGATTAGCCGCGTCGATGTGAGACTTTCTTCCTTTTTGTCTTCTCCACATATCCTTCACCATCATATTCTATTCCACCCATAGTGCTATATCCATGGCTCATGCTCATGTATTGCGTGAGAGTTGAAAAAGTTTGAGAACACTAAAGTATGAAACAATTGCTTGGCTGACACCGGGATAGGCATGAGGGGTACCTTGTGTTAAGAAAAGGGAGCATACAAGACTATGATTTTGTAGGGATAACTTTCTGAAGCATTGATATTTTGAAAGACATGATTGTTTGTTGGGATGCCCTAAGTATTATTGTTTTTATGTCAAATGATAGACTATTGCTTTGAATCACTCGTGTCTTAATATTCATGCCATGATTAGACATATGATCAAAATTATGCTAGGTAGCATTCCACATCAAAAATTATCTTTTTTTATCATTTACCTACTCGGGGACGAGCAAGAATTAATCTTGGAGATGCTGATACGTCACCGTCGTATCTATAATTTTTGATTGTTCCATGCCAATATTCTACAACTTTCATATACTTTTGGCAACTTTTTATACTCTTTTTTGGGACTAACATATTGATCCAGTGCCCAGTGCCAGTTCATGTCTGTTGCATGTTTTATGTTTCGCAGAAACCCCATATCAAACGGAGTCCAAACGGGATAAAAATGGACGAAGAATTATTTTGGAATATTTGTGATTTTTGGGAAGTAAAATCAATGCGAGACGGTGCCCGAGGTGGCCAGGAGATAGGGGCCCACACCCACTTAAGGTGGGCGCGCCCCCACCCTCCTGGGCCACTTGTAAGGCGGTTGATGCCCTTCTTTGGCCGCAAGAAAGCTAATTTTTGGAAAACGATCTGGGCGAAGGTTTCAATCCAATCGGAGTTACGGATCTCCGGATATAAAAGAAACGGTGCCAGGGCAGAATTCCAAAACGCAGTAACAGAGAGATAGATCCAATCTCGGAGGGGCTCTCGCCCCTCCCATGCCATGGGAGCCAAGGACCATAGGGGAAACCCTTCTCCCATCTAGGGAGGAGGTCAAGGAAGAAGAAGAAGAAGGGGGGCTCTCTCCCCCTTGCTTCCGGTGGCGCCAGAACGCCGCCTGGGGTCATCATCATCACCGCAATCTACACCAACACCTCCGCCATCTTCACCAACATCTCCATCACCTTCCCCCCTCTATCTACAACGGTCCACTCTCCCGCAACCCGCTGTACCCTCTACTTGAACATGGTGCTTTATGCTTCATATTATTATCCAATGATGTGTTGCCATCCTATGATGTCTGAGTAGATTTTCGCTGTCCTATTGGTGGTTGATGAATTGCTATGATTGATTTAATTTGCTTGTGGTTATGTTGATGTCCTTTGGTGCCCATCATATGAGTGTGCGCGTGGATCACACCATAGGGTTAGTTGTATGTTGATAGGACTATGTATTGGAGGGCTAGAGTGACAGAAGCTTCAACCTAGCATAGAAATTGATGCACATGGGATTGAAGGGGGACCACTATATCTTAATGCTATGGTTGGGTTTTACCTTAATGAACTTTAGTAGTTGCGGATGCTTGCTAATAGTTCCAATCATAAGTGCATAGAATTCCAAGTCAGGGATGACATGCTAGCAGTGGCCTCTCCCACATAAAACTTGCTATCGGTCTAGTAAAGTAGTCAATTGCTTAGGGACAATTCCACAACTCCTACCACCACTTTTCCATACTCGCTATATTTACTTTATTGCATCTTTATCTAAACATCCCTTACTTTTTATTTACGTGTTCTTTATTATCTTGCAAACCTATCCTATCACACCTACAAAGTACTTCTAGTTTCATACTTGTTCTAGGTAAAGCGAACGTCAAGCGTGCGTAGAGTCGTATCAGTGGTCAATAGGACTTGAGAGAGTATTTGTTCTACCTTTAGCTCCTCATTGGGTTCGACACTCTTACTTATCAAAAGAGGCTACAACTATCCCGTATACTTGCGGGTTATCAGGCATCCCCAGCATTAGCCTCTTGCCACTCCTTATTCCATAGTCCATCGACACTTCACCCAAAACTTGAAAACTTCACAACACAAAACTCAACAGAAAACTCATGAGATCCGTTATTGAAACAAAGCAAATAACCACTCTTAGGTACTGCTGTAAACTCGCTCCAAATTTATATATGTGTTATATCTACTATATTCTAACTTCTCCATGGCTCATACCCCCCGATACTACCCATAGATTCATCAAAATAAGCAAACAACACAATGAAAACAGAATCTACCAAAAACATAACAATCTGTAGTAATCTGGACTTTAGCCAAACCTCCGTGACTCCAAAAATTCTGGAAAATTAGGACAACGTAGGCAGTTTGTATATAAATCTTGTGTAAAAAATTCAGTATTTTATCATGCTCCAGTGAATTTTAACAATTTTTCTACTGGTTGCAAAAGTTTCTGCTTTTCAGCAAAATCAAATCAACTATCAACCAAATTATCCCAAAGGTCCTACTTGGCACAAACACTAACTAAAACACTAAAACACAATCATAACAAAAGTATAATTGCATATTTATTAAAAAACATAAGCAAAGACATAAAAATAAAATTGGATTGCCTCCCAACAAGTGCTATTGGTTTACGCTCCTAGCTAGGCATAATGCTTAGATCTAGGTATTGTCATCTTTGGTAGTCAATCCATCAATTGCAAATCGAATTTCCTAGGGATTTCATTAGGTTTGTTAATGAGCACACTCCTAGGTAAAAAAATCAAGAATTTCGTTCGTAAGAGTAGGTTCCTTAATCATATTGATAAACTAGGGCAAATACTTATCATCTTAAGATCTTCGTTTCCCTTGCTAGATGATTCACCCCTATTTTTAGGAACATAAATGAACTTAGTAGTTTTATTAGGAGGAAATTTTGAAGTAGATTTGACGGAAGCAAAAGAACCCAAATTGTTAATAATGTCCTCTAACTTATCGATTCTAGGGGGACTTTGTTCTACCCTTTCATTAATTATAGGCTCCTTCTCCTTTAAAATTTTCAAAGTAATTCCCACCTTTGATTCAATAAGAGTAATATGATTATGAATCTTTTTATCCAAATTTTCAATATGCTCTACGGTAGAAACTTTATTCTCAATAATATCAAGCCTTTGCATCACATGTTCCAAGGTTAAAGTTGTCTCATTAATAATGATTGGTGGTGTTCCTACCAAATTTCCCATAACATTAAAGGCATCAATAGGGTGACTACCCAAGAAATTACCCCCAGTAATAGTCTCTAGCATGAATCTGTACCATGTAGTAACACCCACATAAAAATTTCGAAGAAGAACGATGGTGGATTGCTTACGGGTAGATCTATTTTGAGCATCGCAAAATCTGTACCAAGCATCTTTCAGATTTTCTCCTTCCCTTTGTTTAAAATCAGTAACTTCACTTTCTGGGGTACACGCTACAATAGAAGGACTAGCCATGATAGCAAGTAAAGCGATCTAGCACACAAGCACAGAAAATGAACAAAAAGACGAAAGGAAAGAAGACGAATAAAAAGGCAAATATTTTTGTGTTTTTATGAAAATGTTTTAGAAGTGGGGGAGAGGAAAACGAGAGGCAAATGGCGAATAATGTAAATGCAAGAGACGAGAGTTTATGATAGGTACTTGGCAGTCTTGATGTAGATCCTCCCCGGCAACGGCGCCAAAAATTCTTCCTGCTACTTCTTGAGCTTGCGTTGGTTTTCCCTTGAAGAGGAAAGGATGATGCAACAAAGTAGAGATACGTATTTCCCTCAGTTCAGAACGAAGGTATCAATCCAATAGGAGGAACACATAGGTCTCCAATGATAGGACCTGCACAAACAAACAAATTGATGTAGGGTAGAACCCTAGATGCCCGGTCTTTCACGATTGGAGCGGATCTCACGAAGAACATGAGGGGAAAACACGAGAGGAATCACTCAAACCAAAAAGATTCGATTAGACATGTGCTAGATCCTCGAAATACAAAGATATACACGATCCACGATCAACAAAGGACGATACTTGTTGGGGATATTACCACTGGGCGTGAACCGGCCTACCTGGGCCGGGTTAGCTTCATTAGTAGTTTAAAGATGATTAAACAGATGAAGGCCCAAGGCCTGTAGTCGGTTTAGAACCTGTAGCCGTAAGCCGGCTTGATATGTAAACTTGCATTGTAAGTTAGGAATAGAGAGAGACCAACCGGGATATGAGTATGAACCGGTGTGGGACTCTGTGGACCGACGGGCGTCACCCGTGTATATAAGGGGACGACCCGGTGGCGGTTCAAGGACAGACAACAACAACTCGAGGCCTAGGCGAAGCTTGTTTGCTCCCTAGTCATCGAGACCACATCAATTCCATCACAACTAGACGTAGGCTTTTACCTTCATCGAAGGGGCCGAACTAGTATAAACCCTTGTGTCTTTGTGTCCGCTTTAACCCCTTCAAGTTTACCCGTAGCGATGGCTCCACGACTAAGTCCTTTCACAAGGACATCTGCCGTGACAAATCCACGACAGTTGGCGCCCACCGTGGGGCTATCGCACGACGGTTTGATGATCTTGGAGGGCAAGCTCAAAGGACTCGAAGGCTATGCTGTGGGCCGGATGACCAAGAGTCCTCGCGGCAAGCTCTACATCGACGATGCAGGATGGGGTCCCGAAGCCTACTCGATCGAGTACGGGTACCGGGTCCCCTTTGGTGGTATACACGTTTTTATCGGCAAGATTGGTGAGCCTGGGCCTGAGCCGGACATCCGCACCGACCTCGTCGAGACGGCTCAGCGTACGAGATCTACCCAGGTTAAACTGGCCGTGAAGCGTGCCTTCGTGGGAGTCATCCACGAAGGAGAGCATGAGGATGAGTCAGAATACGGTAGCGAGACCGTCGTCTATTCCGGCGACGAGTCCTCAACCGGAGAGACCGAATCATTGTACCAGTTGCAAGACGACCAGATTAGGGGATGTTCCGATGGCGACAGTATTCCGGACCCCCCAGATCAGATCAACCGGGTTGGAATATTCATGGCCGGCACGCAGGCGGCGAATCACTTATCAACCGCAGCAGCAATGCTCTTCGGATCAGCAGCAGCAGCGGCAGCAGGGGCAGGAGGCCTTGTACGCCCACCGGTTCAAGTTCTGTCTGACCTGTTTGACGCACTAGCGGTACTTATGGCAGAGGCCAATCCGGCGGATCAGGAGGCCCATGATGCGGAGGTTGCAAAGGTGAGAGAGCAGATCGTACAGGCCAAAGCCGACCTGGCAGCAGAGAAGGACAGGATGGCTGCAGAGCAGGCCGCTTTGGACGCCCAGGCCTATAAGCTCATGCTCGACCAGAACACATCACATGAGGTCTTGAAGCGGAAGCACAGATCACGCCTGCCGTTAGGGTTCGACCCTCGAAATCTCTTTCACACTCCGGGAGCTGGAACCAGTAATCCGTCGGGGCACCTGGAGGTAAACCGGGTCGAGGCACCAGGGCCAGGAGCGACGGTCCAACCCCGCCTGATGGAACCTACTCGGCAGAACATTGTGATTCCTCTGCCGGTCCAAACACCTCCGGGTCATTATTCTAATCCTATGGACAATCTTGTCGCAGCTGCTACGTGATTAGAAGCTATCCCGGTCGAAGGAGACTCTCCGCAAGCAATAGAGACACGTCGGGTTAAGGAACTTCTCCGGACCGCTTTGATTCAGCAGGAGGCATACTCATACAGTCGTGATCGGATTCATTCCACACCTCGTCCAAGCCGGAGCTATAGTAGGCGCATGGACGAACCGGCCGTATCAAGCAATGCGCGGAACTGTGAAGCGGCCCGTGGCAATAGCCCGGCAGGTGGTGTTCGTGATGCTCAGGATGTAGTGGACCGGGTCCGGGCACGAAGGGAGGCCGAGTTAGCAGCACAGAACGAGGCGGATCAGCTTACACCGGTTCGTCCTACCACATCAGTCGGGCCAGGGGTCGCATCTAGCTTGGGAGTGCCCTGTTTAGTCCCCGCTTTACGCAATGTACGCCTGCCCAAAGACTTCAAGGGTCCGCGCAAGGTGCGGAATTACACCGCTGATTTATCTCCAGAAGAGTGGGTAGAGAGTTATGAGATGGCCATGGAGATGCTGGATGTGGATGAGACCGCGTGTGCAAAGTACTTCACCATGATGCTTGAAGGCACGGCCCGTACTTGGTTGAAGAGCCTGCCGCCTAATTCTATCAGTTCATGGGCCCAGTTGCAGGCCCGGTTTATCCAGAATTTCAAAGATACGTGTAAGCAGCCTAAGTCCATAGTAGACTTGGCGGCTTGTGTTCAAGAGGATGGAGAGTCAACAACCCATTGGGTACGCCGCGTTTCAGAAGTCTTGCACTCGTCTGACAGGATCAATGCTGACTCTGCGATCTTAACCCTGGAGGGCAACTGCCGGTTTAAGCCTTTAAAGTTGAAGTTGGGGCGTATGAAGCGGTTCTGTAATGACATGGGAACTCTCATGGCCGCTTTAGTGAAGTATGCCGATTCTGATAGTACCAAGGATCCTGAGACTGACGATGACGAAGCAGGGAAGGGAAAGAAGAATAGCAACTCCAAGGGGCATCAATACAAACCGGCGGGCCATGGAAACGGAGGCAAGCGTAAAGCGGATGGCAGCATGGACTTTGTGGCTAACACTAATGCGCAGGACAAGGGTCAGCGGCGCAGAGGTAAAGCGGCAAATCGTAATGGGGCTCAAAATCCTAACCCGGATCGCTTAAACTATTTGTTGAATCAGCCTTGCCCAAAGCACGGGACGAAGGAGGCGCCGGCTAACCACCTTTGGAAGGATTGTTACATTATGCAGGAATTTAAAAACTCTAATGCCTTCCGGTATGACCGTGGGTCAGGTGGTGGCTCAGGATCTGGTTTCCATGGGTCGGGTCACGATGGAGCTTCCGGTTCAGGTTTCAATCAGGGTGGTAACAATAACCAGAATAATCAGAGCGGTCAAGGGGGTTACAACCAACAGCAGCAGCAGTAGTCGGGTTATCAGAGCCAGCCAAAACAATTGAACAATGGGCAGTATCACGTTTTCACAACTAGCTTGGATAAGCGCGATCGGAAGCTTCACAAGCGAGCGGTGAACTCTGTTGAACCGGCCGTACCACGTTACTTACGCTGGTCGGAGCAGCCTATCGTGTGGAGCAGGGAGGATCACCCTCCCCCCCGGGTTGACAATCCGGTCCAGTTGGCATTAGTGGTAGACCCTCAGGTGGGAGGTTATAAATTCACCAAGGTGCTCATGGATGGAGGGAGCAGTATTAACATCCTGTACTATGAGACATTCCGCCGCATGGGGCTAACGGACAAAGATCTCAGACCGTCTAATACGGTGTTCCATGGTGTGGTGCCTGGCAAATCAGCATACCCTGTTGGTAAGATAGCCCTGGAGGTGGCTTTTGGGGACGAGCATGATTCCCGATCTGAAACATTAACCTTTGAGGTGGTGAAAATCCGAAGCCCGTATCACGCCTTGTTTGGGCAGCCGACTTATGCCAAATTTATGGCACGGCCTTGTTATATCTATTTGCAGCTCAAGATGCCGGGTTACAAAGGGACAATAACGGTTCATGGGAGCCGCAAGATTGCTTTGGAATGTGAGGAAGGTGATGCGGCCTATGCAGAGTCGGTTTGTGCCACGGAGGAGTTGAAATATTATAGGGACAATGTTGATCCGGCGGACATGACCCCTTTGAAGAAGCCGACTACGGAGCATGATTCAGATCTGAAGTTCAAATCGGCGGCTGAGACCAAGCTTGTTGACTTCGTGCCCGGCGATTCGTCCAAGCAGTTCACTGTCAGTGCCAACTTGGACCCTAAATAGGAAAGTGCGCTCATCGAGTTCATCCGTGAGAATCGGGACATTTTTGCATGGAAGCCTTCTGACATGCCAGGTGTACCGAGGGAACTCGCTGAGCACACTCTTAATGTTGATCCTAAGTATAAACCGGTAAAGCAATTTCTCCGCCGGTTTAACGAAGAAAGTCGCAAAGCCATTGGAGAGGAAGTGGCCAGGCTCTTAGCAGCTGGTTTTATCATTGAAGTGTTCCATCCAGAGTGGCTTGCTAATCCGGTGCTGGTTCTTAAGAAAAACGGCACTTGCCGTATGTGTGTGGATTACACGGATCTTAACAAGGCTTGTCCAGCGGATCCTTTTGCCCTCCCCCGCATTGACCAGATTATTGATGCCACGGCGGGTTGTGAGTGTTTGAGTTTCTTGGGTGCATATTCTGGGTATCATCAGATCAAAATGGCGGTTAAGGACCAGGAGAAGATGGCGTTTATTACTCCCTTTGGAGCCTTCTGCTATGTATCTATGCCTTTTGGGCTCAAGAGCGCCCAAGCCACTTATCAACGGTGTGTACAGAATTGCCTGCATAAACAGATCGGCCGCAATGTGCACGCCTATGTGGATGATATTGTAGTCAAGTCAAGGCAGAAGGAGACGCTGGTTGATGATTTGAAGGAAACCTTTGACAACTTGCGGGTTTATAAGATGATGCTTAACCCGGCCAAATGTGTCTTTGGTGTTCCGGCAGGCAAGTTACTGGGCTTTCTTGTGTCCAACAGAGGAATTAAGGCTAATCCGGAGAAGATTACGGCTATCAGATCCCTGGCTAAACCGAAGTGTATCAACGATGTTCAGCGTTTGGCGGGTCGGATCGCCGCACTGAGCCGGTTTATCGGCCGCCTCGGAGAGAAGGCCATCCCTTTATACCAGATGCTGAGAAAGATAGATCAATTCATCTGGAGTCCGGCTGCTGATGAAGCGTTGGAGGACTTGAAGCGGCAATTAGCCAATCCGCCTATTCTTGCAGCTCCGGTCGACAAGGAGCCATTATTGTTATACGTAGCGGCCAATGCTCGTGCAGTTAGCGTGGCTATTGTGGTGGAACGCAAGGAGGCAGGCAAGGAGTATCGGTTCAGCGGCCGGTTTACTATATCAGCGAGGTGCTTATTGAATCCAAGCAAAGATATCCGCATTGGCAGAAGCTGGTATATGGAGTTTTCATGGCAAGCCGGAAGTTGAAGCAGTATTTCCAAGGGCACCCCATCACAGTGGTCAGTTCAGTTCCCTTGGGCGATATCATACAGAACCGGGAGGCGACTGGCCGGATTGCCAAGTGGGCCATAGAACTTGGGCCGCACGGATTGAAGTACGTGCCTCGGACGGCGGTGAAGTCTCAAGCACTTGTTGATTTCATCAATGATTGGACAGAGTTGCAAGCACCAGAGGAGAAGCCGGATCACACATATTGGACTATCCATTTTGATGGATCCAGGCAATTGGAGGGCTCGGGGGCTGGAGTCGTATTAACTTCCCCATGAGGTGATAAGTTTTGTTATGTTCTCCGCTTAATGTTCCCTTGTACTAATAATGCAGCTGAGTATGAAGCTTTGCTCCATGGTCTCCGGATGGCTAAGGAGATGAACCTAAGTCGGGTTAAGTGTTTCGGTGACTCGGATCTCGTGGCTCAACAGGTGTCTGGCACTTGGGATTCTAAAGACCCACTTATGGCTGCATATCGTCGTGAGGTGGATATGATTGCGGGTCACTTCAAAGGTTATCAGGTGGATCACGTAGATCGTCGAAAAAATGAAGCGGCGGACGCTTTAAGCTGGTTGGGCTCTCAGTGTAAACCGGTCCCGCCTAATGTCTTTCTTGATGTGTTGCACAACCCGTCAGTCAAGCTCCCGGGTGAAGCGGATTTGGCTATTCCTGATCCGGAGGCTCAATTGGTGGCAGCCCTGCATATTATACCGGATTGGACAGTTCCTTATCTTGCGTACATGAACCGGGGAGAGTTGCCAGAGGATGAGACTCTAGCCAGGCAGATAGTCTGGCGATCCAAGTCTATGCCAATTGTCAATGGCGAATTGCATCATTGCAGTGTATCAAGGGCGTTTCAACGCTGTGTCTCTCCTGAGGAAGGCTATGAAATCTTACGTGAAATCCATGAAGGGGATTGTGGTCACCACGCCGGTTCAAAGTCTCTGGTGGCAAAGGCGTTTCGTCACGGGTTCTACTGGTTGACAGCTCATGCTGATGCGGAGGACTTGGTTAAACGGTGTGATGGCTGTCAGAAATTTTCAAGGCGTGCTCATGTGCCGGCTCAAGAATTGAGGATGATTCCAATTACTTGGCCGTTTGCAACATGGGGGCTGGATATGGTCGGACCTTTTAAAAGATCCAAGGATAAGAAAACCCACCTTTTGGTGGCAGTTGACAAGTTTACCAAGTGGGTTGAAGCGGAGCCTGTCAGCAAGTGTGATGCAGCTACAGCGGTGCAGTTCATTAAAAAGGTGATTTTCCGGTTTGGCTTTCCACACAGTATCATTACTAACAATGGTACCAATTTATCCAAGGGTGCTATGAAGGAATTCTGTGAACGTGAGCACATCCGACTTGACGTATCATAAGTGGCTCACCCCCAGTCCAATGGGCAGGCAGAACGGGCTAATCAAGAGATCTTGAGAGGCATCAAACCCTAGCTTATGGTTCCATTGCAAAGAACACCAGGTTGTTGGGTTGAAGAGCTACCGTCTGTGCTATGGAGTATCAATACTACGCCCAACCGATCTACAGGATACACGCCGTTTTTCATGGTCTACGGAGCAGAGGCGGTTCTCCCTAGTGATATCCGGCACTATTCGCCTCGTGTGGCGGCTTATGTTGAAGCGGACAATGAGACAACACAGCAAGATGCTTTGGACCTATTAGATGAGGAGCGTGACATAGCGGCTGCCCGCTCGGCGATTTATCAACAAGATCTTCGTCGCTATCACAGTCGCCGGGTCAGAACCAGAGCTTTTCAAGAAGGAGATTTGGTGCTTCGGCTCATCCAAGACCAGACGGATATGCACAAGTTATCCCCACCTTGGGAGGGACCTTTCGTGGTCAGCAAGAATCTGCACAACGGGTCATACTATCTGATCGATATTCGAGAGCATAAAGACTCACGCACATCAGAGGAGGAGACCAACAGGCCGTGGAACATAGCTCATCTTCGGCCTTACTACACTTGAGCCATCGGCTCTATCTATGTACATATTATGACAATGTATATATTATCATTGATATAATAAAACCGGAGCCTCAGCTAAAGCGGGGTCTTTGTCCTTTCATATCATGTGTGGTTACATGGAGTGGTTCTGTTTTAAAGCGGCCTCCGGTTTACCCCTTGAAATTTGATTTTCAAAAAAGCTTTGTGATATCACTTGGGGCCTTGGTCGTGTTCGAACCAATGCGACACCTTTTGATAGGCGAAAGCCACCAGATCACTTGGGGACATGGTCAAGTCTGAACCAGTCACGCCTCTTGATCGGCCTAAGGCCACAGAATCACTTGGGGGCTTGGTCAAACCCGAACCATTGCCACGCCTTTTGATCAGCATAAATGCCACAGTTTCATTTGGGGACCTGGCTGACTTGAACCATTGTCACTCCTATTGGGGGCTTGGTCCTGTCCGACCATGGTAACACCATCTGATCAGCTCAGTAAAGCATGTTTTTGCAAACGGTTTTTATCATAGCCTTTGCTTCCATATTTCTTTTATGACTATTCTTCAATTTTTGTTGTGTTTCCTTTAAACCAACAACACTTTTTTACCGGTTTAGCTGACGGAATTCGGTTCATTTGTAATCCGGAGAAATATGCCTGGTTTAACTTTCCTGTTAACATCATGAAGTAGCAGGGGGGCTCATAATGACCCAACACGGTTTACATGGGAGTTGTTTTCTCCCCTTTGATGGTAACGGTTTATAAATACTCCGTTTCAAGCCTGGCTAAGCCAACTTCATGCCCAGCGATGGCAGGTATTTTGTATCACATATTTGATTATATGTCTTAAATACATTGATGATATATATATAAAGGTCATAAATCGGCTGGCGGTATAACCGCCACCGAAGTTCAAGATTTTCTGATTGCAGGAAATATAAATTGAGGGTTTAAAGCAAAAGCATCAGTACTTATGCACGAAGGCATATTCAAGGCAGAAGTATTGACTATCCTATTACAAGGCAACGCAGTGCCCAAATAAGATCATTGTTGTTCTGGCGGATCATAATAAAGCAGCTACTTAAACCGGCTTCCGGTTTAAGCCTGTTCATCGCCCCGGTCAGATGGTTGTGGGTCGTCCCGCGCCGCTTCAGCTTCGTCATCTCTATCCATTGGCTGGAAATCAACAGTGGTCCAGTCGATTCCCATTAAAGCTTGAAAGATAGCTTCTTCGTGGATCAGAGAAGACGGTTCAATATCAGGAGCGTAAGTATGCTTACGGATTGGAGGAATCAGATTCTCCGCTTCAGGAGTTGGTGCAGGCACATGTTTGTTCTGATCATTGTACTGAGCTTGATAATGCGACAAGTCTGCCTCTTCAGCCAATTGACAAGCCAGAGGGCGTACTACACGGTTTATCACCCTCAAATCATCTTCATTGAACTCTGAGCCGTCTTCCTTCAAGCTGGGATAGCCTTGAGCTGCCTCAACAGGATCGAAATCCGGCACCCATGTTTTTTCCCGGATCAAGGCATTAATGGCTCCGGTTCGAGCAACAGATTTTTTCAGTTCTTCAATCCGAGCAGGAAGCATTGACAACCTATTAAGAGTGTCTTGGATTAAAGTGGGTGCCGGATTGTTATGAGATGCAGTGGTGATGATCCGCTGCGCTCCGGTATACAGCTGTTCAATTAAAGTGTAGGCAGCCTTCAACATCTTCCGAACATCTGACCCTAAGTGACCAATGCGTGTACCTGCAACAATACAGGAAAGATCACAAACCGGGTCTATTATAAGCAGGCCAGAGTTGTCAAAGAAACCAAAAGGAGCTTACCAAAGATAGCAGCGGTCATGGAATGTACTTGCCGCTTTACGACGGTCAGCTCATCTACCACCGGTTTAAGGGCAGCTTCAGCGTTTTCAGCTCTTTTTATTAAAGCGGCCTTCTCAGTGGTCCAATCAGCCCGCTCCTTCTTGAAGCCCTCCTTCAGCTGTTCTGTGATGCTCAAAGCGCTGGTTAATTCTTCCCTTGCCTTGTCGGTTTCAGCTTGTTGGGTTTTCAAAGTTTCCTGCAGATCAGTAATCCGGTCCTCTTTGATCCTCACTTCAGCCTGCATAAAGACAGTGCTTGGCTTTAAACAAACGGTACAAGAATTTGAAGTACCAACCACATAACAAGTTATACGCTTGATACTTGGGGGCTAATGCACCTTCAATTTTCATCTATTACTAAATCGCAAAGTCCCAAGCTCAATACAGGTATTCAACTTGGCACTTGGGGGCTAATGGCTATTTGCTCAGTTATGTTCTGATGTTAGAATCTTTATTGGAGTCCCGGTTTAACTATACTAAGTTGAACCGGCCCTTGGGGGCTACATTGATGGATTTCAAAGTATTGAGGACTATATTCAAGTCCCGGCTTGAAGAAGGTTACAAACCGGCCCTTGGGGGCTAGGAGGATTAATACAGTGGTAGTAATTAAAGAAAGAAGAAGCACAAGGAAGTTACCTCAAATTTATCTCTCATCATCTTTACCAGGCCAGCTTCACCGTCACGACTAGTATATAGCCGGTTCAAGTAACCAGAATGAAGATCTTGGGCACTCAGAGCAGCATATGTTTCCAGATCAACATCCCATTTGCCTTTGTTCATGGCAGAAAAATCTTCTTTCACAGTATGCTTGGCCAAAGCGACAGGATTCCCTCGTTCAAAGCGACCTACGCCGGTAATTACAACGTCATCATCCTTGGACTTGCCGGTTTGCGTTGGCGCGGTCGGTTTATTGGCAGGCTTTGAAGGACTACGGGATCTTTCAATCCGGACGGAGCTGGCAGGCTGGTCAACAGGGACTGAGGTATTGATAGGCCTTTTCTTAGGAATAGCATCATCTTGCAAGGGAGGATCATTGGGAATATCCTCATGAACGAACGCTTCAAGATCTGGTGCTTTATCCTGTTCAGGGGCGACGTCTTCCTCGGCCGCTTTATCCAGGCGGGCTTTCTTGCTCGGTTTAGGTTTAGCCCTGAAAGAGAAACAAAGAGTCAAGGAACAACATAAGTTATAACACAGTATACCAGAAGCATATGTTCAGCCTAGCTTACCCAAGAACCGTTTTCAGTGGCGGCAGCTGAGTGGCCGATGATTCACCAGAGGAAGAATGAGAAGTAACCTGATAATCGGAGTCGGACGGATTAAGAGGTTGACGGATGAAACCTGCTTTAGGATATAAATTAATAAAAAGGTCGGAGACCTCGGAGCGGCGTTTTCGAACCGGACTGTTTGGTAAACCGGTGGAGGTAACTACTTGGCCGCTGTGCCGGGTTGTGCGGCGAGCTTCATGTTGCTGAGTCTTCATAAGAAATTTGGGATCCAAGTAAGCAAGAGGATGAGAAAATTTAACTTTCCGGTTTGCCTGGCGAAATTTTGGCAAAGGCAAAGGATCTGAATCGGAAGAGAGAATAGTTACCTCAGCAACATCAGCATTACTGGCTTCAGCGTCGTCCTGACAAGTATCATCATCAATAAGGCGTGTAAAAAGTAAGCCTAGTGAATCGAGTTCTACCTCAAGGTCCGAGTTACCCACATCATCATCAACAGCCGGATCAGATGAAGCAGTGGTTTTCCTCTTTTTAGCAGGCTTCTTGATAACCTTGGTCTTTGGCCGGGTTGACCGTTCTGTTTTCTCCGGTTTGTCTTGTGGAAGCTTCTTGCTCCAAAACGGATTATCACTCTGGTTAAGCAGCAATTGATGTCAGACAGAGATAGCAATAACAGGTTCAGTAAAAAGTACAATCAAAATCTTACAGCTGGCGGTTTGTTGGTAGCACAGAAAGGGAGCAGGCCGGTTTGAGCGCAGAGGTGTTCCGGTTCGTTCAACATTTTCTTCACAGCCTCTGTGACTTCATCATCGGAGAGCTGGATGTTGGTGTGTCGGAGTGGGTCATCAACGCTACCAGTATACTTGCACATTAAACCGGAGCGCCGGCTGAGAGGCAGTATGCTCCATGATATCCAACAGCGTGCGAGATCTACTCCTGTTAAACTGTTGGCCATGAAGGCTCGGAGCTTGGATAATTGCGTAGCGTATTTACTCCTCTCTTTGGCACTTAACCTTTGTGGGAAGGGGTGTGTATTGCTGAGCCGCTCCGGACGAAAGCCAGGCAAAGGATTTTCATCATCAGGGGAAGTATCTTTGCAGTAAAACCATGTTGCATTCCACTCCTTGGGGTGACTGTGTAGTCTGGCATGGGGATAAGTGATTTCTTTCCTTTTCTGAATTGCCATACCGCCCAATTCGGTATTGGGACCATCAGTGAATTTTGTGCGGCGGTTTAAGTGGAAGCAGTCTCTGAACAGTTCAACTGTGGGTTCCTCTTGAAGGTATACCTCACAGAGCACTTGGAAGTGACATAAGTTGGTAACAGAATTGGGGCCAGTATCTTGCGGGCGGAGTTGAAAATTGGCTAACACATCCCGGTAAAATTTAGAGCCGGGCGGTTTGAAGCCCCGGGCTAAATGATCCGCAAAGATCACAACCTCTCCCTCTTGAGGTGTGGGAGGACATTCATCACCAGGAACCCTCCAGTGGATAGTCTCTTTGCTGTCTAAAGTGCCGATCGAGACTAAATTATCCAACTGAGTTTCTGTGACACGAGAAGGAACCCAGTTGCACTCATATACTTGTTTGGCCATGGTGATATCTACAAGAAACATGTGATTCCGGTTCAAGAATATGTTGGATAAAAGAAGGCGCTGGTATGAACAATGCTAAACCGGAGGCAGTATATTTAAACCGGATTTCTATGAAGTGGCCTCATATGGCTAGAGAGTTCTGGCGGTTCAACAAGGGGACTAATGGTATATACCGGTTTATTAACTTTTTCTATATTAAGTTAAACCGCCTGATCTAAACATTGAAAGCAATTGAGGTTGCGGATGGCTAAGTATGCAGAAATAGGTTTCACAAGGTCTTATTGCAGCAATGCATCTGAAGTAAGTTTAGAAAAACAGAAAATATTCAAAAGGTTAAAGCAGAACGGAAGTAAATCAATGGGCAAGTATGAGGATGAGATCTATAGACTTGAGCGTGAAACTACATGCGGATGCTAAAAAGCTACTGCTAGTCAGAGCAGGGTTTCACAGATCTATCCAGGAGTCTGGGTACGAGCATGAACAAGTGATGAACATGGCAAGAACACGAAACCCTAGAACAGATCCATGTTAAGAAGAACAGAGGGCTTACCAGAATCGAGGAAGACGCGGAAGGCTGCCGCAGTGCTCTGGTGCGTTCAGGTTGATGCGGCGGCCCAAGACGGTGCATAGGTCAACGGCGGCGGTGGAGCTCCGAGGCTGGCGACGCGAGGAAGACGAAGAGAAAGAGACAAAGGGGAGAAAAAGATATGACCCTTCGGTCCTATTTATAAGGCAAAGGACGTGTGTCAGGCACGCGGATCCAGGAGCCACAAAATTCGGAAGTGGAGCTGCTGCTTTGGGTATCGCAGATCTATTAATAAAAGAAGGCGTCATAAATGTTAACTTCATGATGACGTCATGCCGGTTTACAACAACCAGAGATGGTGACGACATGGCGGTTTACCAATTACCAGAAAATGTTGAAGACAAAGATTTTTGTGAAGGATTGACATGAACCAGTTCAAATCAATCTGGGGCCTAATGTTGGGGATATTACCACTGGGCGTGAACCGGCCTACTTGGGCTGGGTTAGCTTCATTAGTAGTTTAAAGATGATTAAACAGATGAAGGCCCAAGGCCTGTAGTCGGTTTAGAACCTGTAGCCGTAAGCCGGCTTGATATGTAAACTTGCATTGTAAGTTAGGAATAGAGAGATACCAACCGGGATACAAGTATGAACCGGTGTGGGACTCTGTGGACCGACGGGCGTCACCCGTGTATATAAGGGGACGACCCGGCGGCGGTTCAAGGACAGACAACAACAACTCGAGGCCTAGGCGAAGCTTGTTTGCTCCCTAGTCATCGAGACCACATCAATTCCATCACAACTAGACGTAGGCTTTTACCTTCATCGAAGGGGCCGAACTAGTATAAACCCTTGTGTCTTTGTGTCCGCTTTAACCCCTTCAAGTTTACCCGTAGCGATGGCTCCACGACTAAGTCCTTTCACAAGGACATCTGCCGTGACAAATCCACGACAATACTAGTAGCAAGTTCTTCTCCATGAGGAGGTCTTGAGGGGTCTTCTCGTGAGGGGTCTTGAATCCACTTGGGGGATCTTCTTCGTAGAGGTTGTGAACTCTGATGGAGAAGGGGATCAAGTGGATGAGCAAAGCTCTATCTCTTAAATGAGCTATCCATTGCTGACCCTAGAAAGAGGGAGGAGGAGGAGTATATATAGTCTAGGGGAAAAGGGGTACATGGGGCTCGGGCCCTTACACTGTGCGCAGACAGGGAAGGCCGGACGTCCGGGCATCGGGCCAGATGTCCGGGCCTTCACGAGGTGCCGGATGTCTGTCCTGGTGCCGGATCTCTGGGCGATCAAGGATGGTCTCTGTGCTCTCTCGATAGGCGGGGTTCAGATGTCCGGGCTGGAGGCCTGATGTCCGGCGGCTCGGGACGGGCCGGATGTCCGGGATGACTTGGCCGATTTGATTGCTCTCTGGATAGGAGGAGCCAGATTTTCGGGCATCGGACCGGATGTCCGGGCCTGGCCAGATGTCCGGGGCTGGGCCGAATGTTTGGGCCCTATAGCCTCGGCTAGTGGGCATCGGCTGAGGTCGAAAGCTCCAGGGGCCGGATGTCCGGGGCTTGGGGCCGGATGTCTGGGTCCTGGGGACTTCTCCGGTTCCTTCCGTCATTCCTCTTCATCCATGAACTTGGGGACTTGTCCGTCTTCATGTGCATCTTCGATGGGGCCTTCTTGGTACCTGATCATGCACAACATTCCAGACTTAGGTAGTAGCCATATCTCGAGTGGGTCGTATGGAATATCACTAAGGAGAGATGTCACCTCGTTCTCTAGAGCTCTAGTTCATGCTCGTGTCATTGGTCCTCTTGGCACTTGGTGAGACGATGGTTGGTCCATGGGGATGACCATAGGATGCTCCGCATCATCCCCGCCCTTGGGAAAGATCTAACCTCGATCGAAATCTTCATCACCATGGTAGGGCGAGAGATCCTTGATGTTGAAGATATCGGTCACGTTGTACTTGTCACAGGGGATATCGATCTTGTAGGCATTGTTGTTGTAGCACTCGATACCCTTGAAGGGCCCGTCGGCTCGATGTAGAAGCTTGGACTTGCGTTTGTTGGGGAAGCGGTCCTTGCGAATGTGTAGCCACACAAGATCTCCAATGTTGAATATCATGGGTTGCTTGTTGAAGTTGATCTTGGTCGCAAGGCATTGTACTTGGCGCTCAATGGTGTGCCTTGTATCTTCATGCATATTCTTGAGGTAGTTTACTCGTGCACTCGCGTCCATGTTGATGCGCTCTTGTAGAGGTAGAGGAAGAATGTCCAGTGGGGACCAAAGGTTGAAACCGTAGACGACCTCGAAGGGGGATGATACATCCATTTTGCATCATGTTTACCTACTGTTATTTATGTTGTTTTATTGTATAATAATGCTTTTTGGAGTAATTCTAATGCCTTTTTCTCTCATAATATGCAAGGTACACACAAAGGGGGGAGTTCCGGCAGCTCGAAATCTGGACCTGAAAAAGCTACGTCAGGCTACCTATTTTGCGCAACTCCAAATGAACTAAAACTTCACGAGGATTTTTATGGAATAAATGAGAATTTTGGGAGTCAATAAGTACCAAAGGGAGCCCACCATGTGGGCACAATGCACCTGGGCGTGCCCTGGTGGGTGATGCTCACCTCGACCCACCTCTGGTGCCCCTCTTCTGGTACATAAGTGATTTTGGCCTAGAAACAATAGAGAGAGGACTTTCAGGATGAGGCTCCGCCGTCTCAAGGTGGAACTTGGGCAGGAGCACTTTTGCCCTCCGGCGGAGCGATTCCGCCGGAGGAACTTCCCTCCCGGAGGGGGAAATCATCGTGATCATCATCACCAACAACTCTCCCATCTTGGGGAGGGCTATCTCCATCAACATCTTCAACAATGCCAACTCCTCTCAAACCCTAGTTCATCTCTTGTGTTCAATCTTTGTACCAGAACTATAGATTGGTGCTTGTGGGTGACTAGTAGTGTTGATTACATCTTGTAGTTGACTACTATATGGTTTATTTGGTGGAAGATTATATGTTCAGATCCATTATGCTATTTAATACCCCTATGATCTTGAGCATGATTATCATTTGTGAGTAGTTACTTTTGTTCTTGAGGTCAAGGGAGAAATCATGTTGCAAGTAATCATGTGAACTTGATATGTGTTCGATATTTTGATGATATGTATGTTGTGATTCCCATAGCGGTGTCATGTGAACGTGGACTACATGACACTTCACCATATTTGGGCCTAAGGGAATGCATTGTGGAGTAGTTATTAGATGATGGGTTGCGAGAGTGACAGAATCTTAAACCCTAGTTTATGCGTTATTCTGTAAGGGACCGATTGGATCCAAAAGTTTAATGCTATGGTTAGAATTTATTCTAAATACTTTTCTCGTAGTTGTGGATGCTTGCGAGGGGGTTAATCATAAGTAGTAGGTTTGTTCAAGTAAGAACAACACCTAAGCACCGGTCCACCCACATACCAAATTATCAAAGTAGCGAACATGAGTCGAACCAACATGAGGAAAGTGACTAGATGAAATTCCCGTGTACCCTCAAGAACACTTTGCTTATCATAAGAGACCGTTTTCGCCTGTCCTTTGCCTAAAAAGGATTGGGCTACCTTGCTTCACTTTTGTTACTACTACCGTTACTTGCTCGTTACAAATTATCTTGCTATCAAACTACTCTGTTACTTACAATTTCAGCACTTGCAGGCATTACCTTGCTAAAAACCACTTGTCATTTCCTTCTGCTCCTCATTGGGTTTGACACTCTTACTTATCGAAAAGGCTACAATTGACCCCATACACTTGTGGGTCATCAAGGCTATTTTCTGGCGTCGTTACCGGGGAGTGAAGCGCTCTTGGTAAGTGGAAATTGGTATGGAAAAATTATTACTACATGCTGAAATTTACTGTCACTTGTTACTATAGAAAACAATCCTTTGAGGGGTTTGTTCGGGGTATCTTCACCTCGATCAGAACCAAAATTAGTTTCCCTCAACCTACTACACCTAGTGAAAATATTGAATATGAAATCCCTTCGGGTATGGTAGAACAACTGCTAGCTAATCCTTATGCAGGAGATGGAACCGAACATCCTGATATGCACTTGATATATGTGGACAAAATTTGTGGATTGTTTAAGCTTGCAGGTTTACCCAGAGATGAAGCTAAGAAGAAGGTTTTCCCTTTATCTTTGAAGGTAAAGGCATTGACATGGTATAGGCTATGCAATGATATTGGATCTTGGAACTGGAATCGGTTGAAATTGGAATTCCATCAAAAAAATTATCCTATGCATCTAGTTCATCGTGATCAGAATTATATATATAATTTTCGGCCTCGTGAAGGATAAAGTATAGCTCTAGCTTGGGGGAGGATTAAGTCAATGTTATATTCATGCCCCAATCATGAGCTCTCGAGAGAAATTATTATTCAGAATTTTTATGCTCGGCTTTCTCGTAATGATCAATCCATGCTCGATACTTCTTGTACTGGTTCTTTTATGAAGAATACTATTGAATTCCTGTGGGATCTTTTAGAAAGAATTAAATGCAACTCTGAAGATTGGGAACTCGAGAAGGTAAAGAGTCAGGTATTGAGCTAAGTTTGATTGTGTTAAATCTTTTATGAATACCGATGCTTTTCAAAAGTTTAGCACTAAATATGGACTTGACTCTGAGATAATAGCTTCCTTTTGCTAATGCTACTCATGTTGATCTTCCTAAAGAGAAGTGGTTCAAATATTACCCACCAATTAAATAAGAAATTAAAGAACCGGTAAAAGCTAAAGAATAAACTATCATTTATAATGTTGATCAAGTTGTTCCCACTGCTTATATTGAAAAACCACCTTTCCCTGTTAGGATGAAGGAACATGCTAAAGTTTCAACTACGATCAACAAAAGTTATATTAGAACACCTAAACCAGCTGAACAAATCAAATTTGAATCTAGTGTTGCTATGTTAAGGATCTCTTGGTCGATAATATTGATGGGCATGTTATTTACTTCTGTGCTGAAGCTGCTAGAATTGCCAAACCCGATGAAAAAGATAAACATAGACCAATTGCTGGCATGCATGTTGTCTTAGTTAAGATAGGAGATCAATGTTATCATGGTTTATGTGACTTAGGTGCTAGCGTGAGTGCTATTCCCTTTTCCTTGTATCAAGAATTATGAATGATATAGCACCTGCTGAAATAGAAGACATAGATGTTACTATTAAACTTGCCAATAAAGATACTATATCACCACTTGGGATTGTTAGAGAAGTTGAAGTCTTGTGTGGGAAAATAAAATACCCTATTGATTTTCTTATTCTTGGTTCCCCACAAGATGACTTTTGTCCCATTATCTTTGGTAGACCTTTCTTGAACACCATCAATGCTAAAATAGATTGTGAGAAACAAACTGTCAATGTTAGCTTTGGTGATAAATCTCATGAATTTAATTTTTCTAAGTTTAGTAGAAAATCTCATATGAAATATTTGCCTATTAAGGATGAAATTATTGGTCTTGCTTCTATTGTTGTACCTCCTACTGATCCCTTAGAGCAATATTTGCTAGACCATGAAAATGATTTGCATATGGGTGAAAGAAATGATTTCTTTTGACTGGAGTGAAAGAAATGAAATTGATAGACTCTTGTTCAAACAACAACCTCTGCTTAAACACAACCTGCCTATTGAAACTCTAGGAGTTCCCCTCCACCTAAAGGTGATCCTGTGTTTGAATTAAAACAATTGCCAGACACTTTGAAATGTGCTTATCTTGATGAGAAAAAGATACATCCTGTTATTATTAGTGCTAACCTTTTAGAACATGAAGAATAAAGATTATTGAAAGTTCTAAGGAAGCACCGAGCTGCTATTAGATATACTCTTGATGATCTTAAGGGCATTAGTCCCATTCTATGTCAGCACAAGATTAAATGGAACCTGATGCTAAACCCATTGTTAATCACCAACGTCGATTAAATCCGAAGATGAAAGAAGTGGTAAGAACGGAAATACCGAAACTTCTGGAGGCAGGTATAATCTATCCTATAGCTGATAGTAGATGGGTAATTCTTGTTCATTGTGTCCCTAAGAAGGGAGGTATAACTATTGTTCCTAATGATAAGAATGAACTTATTCGACAAAGAATTGTCACAGGCTATAGAATGGTAATTGATTTTAGAAAATTAAACAAAGCAACTAGAAAAGATAATTACCCTCTCCTTTTTATTGATCAAATGCTAGAAAGATTATCTAAGCACACACATTTTTGCTTCCTTGATGGATATTCTGGTTTTCCACAAATACCTGTTTCTCAACCTGATCAAGAAAAGACCACCTTTACTTGCCCTTTTGGAGCTTATGCTTATAGACGTATGCCTTTTGGTTTATGCAATGCACCTCTACCTTTCAAAGATGTATGACTGCTATATTCTCTGATTTTTGTGAAAAGATTGTTGAGGTTTTCATGGATGACTTTTATGTTTATGGGAAGTCTTTTGATGATGTTTAAGCAATCTTGATTGAGTTTTACAGAGATGTGAACAAACAAATCTTGTCTTGAATTAGGATAAGTGCCACTTCATGGTTAACGAAGGTATTGTTTTGGGACATAAAATTTCTGAAAGAGGTATTGAGGTGGACAAAGCCAAGGTTGATGCAATTTGAGAAAATGCCATGTCCTAAAGATATCAAAGGTATTCGTAGTTTCCTTGGTCATGCTGGTTTCCATAGGAGATTTACCAAAGACTTTTCTAAAATTTCTAGGCCTCTTATAGATCTTTTGTAAGAGGATATTACTTTTGTTTTTTATGACGATTTTTTGGAAGCCTTCAAAACACTCATGAAAGCCTTAATTTCTGCACCTATTGTTCAACCACCTGACTGGAACTTGCCTTTTGTGATTATGTGATGCTAGACTATGCTGTTGGTGCTGTTCTAGGACAAAGAGTTGATAAGAAATTAAATGTTATCCATTATGCTAGTAAAACTCTAGACAATGCTCAACAAAATTATGCTACTATTGAAAAAGAATTCTTAGCAGTGGTGTTTGCTTGTGATAAATTTAGATCCTACATTGTTGATCCAAAGTGACCGTTCACACCGATCATGCTGCTATAAAATATCTTATGGAAAAGAAAGATGCTAAACCTAGACTCATTAGGTGGATTCTTCTACTACAAGAATTTGATTTGCATATCACTGATAGAAAAGGAGCAGAGAACCCCGTAGCTGATAACTTGTCTAGGCTTGAAAATATTCTTGATAACCCACAACCTATTAATGATAGCTTTCCTGATGAACAGTTAGCTGCAATAAATGTTTCTAATAGTACACCTTGGTATGCTGACTATGCTAGTTATATTGTTGCTAAATACATAACACCCAGCTTCACCTACCAACAAAAGAAAAAATTCTTCTATGACTTAAGACATTACTTTTGGATGACCCACATCTTTATAAAGAAGGAGTAGATGGTATTATTAGACATTGTGTACCCGAGCATGAACAGGAACAAATCCTATAGAAATGTCACTCAGAAGCTTATGGAGGACATCATGCGGGAGACAGAACTGCTCATAAGGTATTGCAATCTAGGTTTTATTGGCCTACTCTCTTCAAGGATGCCCGTAAGTTCGTCTTATCTTGTGATGAATGTCAAAGAATAGGTAATATCGGTAAGCGTCAAGAAATGCCTATGAATTATTCACTTGTTGTTGAACCATTTGATGTTTGGGGATTTGATTTCATGGGACCTTTTCCTTCCTCTAATGGGCATACTCATATTTTGGTTGTTGTTGATTATGTTACTAAGTGGGTAGAAGCTATTCCAACTAGTAGTGTTGATCACACCACCTCTATTAAAATGCTTAAGGAAGTTATTTTCCCAAGGTTTGGAGTCCCTAGGTATTTCATGACTGATGGTGGTTCACACTTTATTCATGGTGCTTTCCATAAAGTGCTTGCCAAGTATGATGTTAACCATAGAATTGCATCACCCTATCATCCTCAGTCTAGTGGCCAAGTTGAACTTAGCAATAGAGAAATAAAACTAATTCCACAAAAGACTGTCAATAGGTCCCGGAAGAATTGGTCTAAGAAACTAGATGATGCACTTTGGGCTTATTGAACAACATATAAAAATCCTATGGGTATGTCTCCTTATAAAATGGTTTATGGAAAAGCTTGTCATTTGCCTCTAGAGTTAGAATATAAAGCATATTGGGCAATTAAAGAACTCAACTATGATTTCAAACTTGCTGGTGAAAAGCGGTTATTTGATATTAGCTCATTAGATGAATGGAGAACCCAAGCTTATGAAAATGCAAAGTTATTCAAAGAAAAAGTTAAAAGATGGCATGATAAAAGAATCCAAAAGTGTGAGTTCAAAGTTGGAGAATATGTTCTTTTGTACAACTCTCATTTCGGATTCTTTGTAGGAAAATTCCTCTCCAAATGGGAAGGACCCTATGTTATCGAGGAGGTTTATCGATCTGGAGCTATCAAAATAAATAATGCCGAAGGCACTAACCCGAAGGTTGTTCATGGGCAACGAATAAAACATTATATCTCAGGTACGCCCATTAATATTGAAAGCAATATTATCCAAGCTATGACACCGGAAGAACACATAAAAGAAACCTTCCGGAACACTCCAGAATCGTGAAAAGAGGAGGTACGTGATATGGTAAGTAAATGGACTCGAAAAAATCCACAAAAATATTTTTTTGTCAGTTTAGGAATTTTTTAAGAAATTAGGAAAATAAGAAACTACCAGGAAGGTGACCCTGATGGGCACAAGTCACCAGAGCTCACCTGGGAAGCCAAGGCGCACCCACGTGGGTTGTGCCCACCTCGGGTACCTTCCGGACTCTGTTTTTCTTCCATTTGCTTATTTCCCAAGATAAAAAATCTTTATATACTCCCCGAACCTGTTGACCTCCGCATCGCGGAGAAATCTCCTGTTTTCTTTTCTCGCTGTTTTCTGCCAGATCTGTTAAGCCAGGCATCATGTCTTCTCCCTCCTCCAACGCTGAAGAAGGTGATGCTTGGTTGCTTCAGATGGAGTCCAGGGAGAGGGATTTGAAGAGGTCTATATGGAGGAAGATGAGGGAGACTCGTTTGGAATTCACCCTCCAGCCTCTGAGAGGGGCACTCTAGCTGGCATCTCCACTCATCCTAATCCCCATCAAGCCATGAGGCCAACAAACAATCAAGAGGGCCCAAGATATTAGGAGGAACTCCCTACAAGGAGACCTCTACACAGGTTACATCAAGACAATTTTCACAATTTGATTCATAATTATGGGTTCGAAAACACTCCTCGTGTGCATATACCGTCCAATTGGGACATATCTCGCCCAAGAGAAAGTGATGCAGGGACAAGCTCTTGGGGTCTGGAAAATAAGCATATCATGACTGAAGTAGAGAAGAACACTGAGTTGCTTCACCAAGCTCTTCGGGAGATTCACAGCTTAAGAGAAGCACTCAGAGATATATTGCACAAGATCGCTACCGCTTCATCACAACCACCTCCTTCATCACCAAAAGAAAACTAAGTATCGGGTATGGGCACTCCCCTTGGCTTTAGCCAAGCTTGGGGGAGGTGCCCCGGTATCATATCACCTCCACTATCTTTTGCCTTTACTTTTCTTAGTTCGATCCATAGTTATCTTTTGCTTTAGATAAATAAAAGTTTAGTTCGATCCCTTCTTTTCGAGAGTTTTCTTAGTGATCTATCTTTGTAGTCGTGTGTGAGATATAATATAAAGTTTAGTTTGAGTTTTGCTTCTTTTACTTTATTGTTCCAATAAAAAGAAAGGAAATAAATGAAAATGATCATATGCTAATCTTATGGTAAGTAATGACATTACACAAGGAAAAGTATAAGTAGTAAATTTTTTGATTGACAAACATAGCATTGGTCAATGATTCAACTCATGAAAGAATTAATAATGGAAGAGAAGATTTACATGCAAATACACTATCCTGGAAATCTTTTGTGATTGTGAGCACCCATCAAAACATTATATGCCAAAATTGTTGACGTTGGACAAGGAAGACAACATAATGATTTATGTTTGTTCATATTCACATAGAAGCTATATTGTCATAGATCCTTAAACATGTGGTGTTTGCCCCCATCTTTGCTAGCCAAAAATTCCACACTAAGTAGAGATACTATTTGTGCATCCAAAACCCCTTAAACCCAAATCTTGTTTTGAGAGTCCACCATACCTACCTATGGATTGAGTAAGATCCTTCAAGTAAGTTGTCATCGGTGTAATAAGGCAATAAAAATTGCTTCTAAAAGTGTTAGATCATTTAGTGTAAGAGAAAATTGAGCATTGTATGAACTTGTGATGGCGAAGAATAAAAGCGACAGACTGCATAATAAAGGTTGCCATCATAAGGGGCAATATAACATGACGTTCTCCTGCACTAAGGGGTTGAGCATACAAACAAAAAGCGCATGGCAACCTCTACTTCCCTCTGCGAAGGGCCTATCTTTTACTTTTTTGTATTTACTTTCATGCAAGAGTCAAAGTTTTTCTCTCCATTACTTTTTATTTTCTCCTTTGGTAAGCATCATGTGGTGAGGAAAGATCTAGGCACATATATCCACTTGAATATGGGTAGCATGAGTTATCATTGTTGACATCACCCTTGAGGTGAATATGTTGGGAGGCAAAACTATAAGCCCCTACTTTTCTATGTGTCTGGTTGAAATGTTTTGCTCATGTGTACGCGGTGAGTGTTAGCAATCATAGAAGACTATATGATGGTTGAGTATGTGGACTTGCCTAAAGGCTCTGATATGTGACCCTTCCTGAAAACATGATGAATTGTAGTTGCAAAGTTGACTGAGACCATAGTTTATTGGTTTCCAATAAAGTGTCGGATTACGGGTTCCGCAAACCCTTGACAGGTTCAAACTCTGGGGTGCGTGCAGAGATCTCAACCTACCCAGCCTGCCTACTCGCGATCCTCCTAAGCCTAGCGCGCCGGGTTTGAAGAGACAACAACAATTTATCCTGGTTCGGGCCACCTTGCGGTGTAATACCCTACTCCAGCGTTTTTGGTGGATTGCGTCGAAGGGCTGAGGATGAACTAGTACAGTGGATGAACATGCCTTAGGAGGTGAGGTGTTCTTGAGCTCAAGAGAGCTGGTGAGGTGGTCCAGTGAGAGTGGATCCGATCCCCCTCTATGGTGGTGGACAAGTCCTATTTATAGTGGCCTTGGTCGTCTTCCCAAATGTTGGCAGGAAGGGATCCCACAACGGTCGGATTTGAAAGGGGACAAGTAGTATAGCTTATTCCGACTAAAGTAGTCTTCGCCTGCGAAAAGCCCCTGGTTGTGACGCTGTGGTGGGCTCGGTGATGACCTATGTCCTGCCGTCCTGGTGGTCTTGGTCTTGTTGCACCAGAATGGCAACCTTTGGCTGATTCCTCGGGACTCCACACCTGTGGCTTGCCTCCCTTGCACCAAAGAGGAAACTAGCGCTCTGTGCCCGCTGGCGCCCGCCTGGCCTTGGTCATCATGGCTCATGTCAGCTGAGCCTCGTGAGGTGCACCTTGCATAGAACTCTCCGCCCCTCGGGAGCCAGCTTGAAGAGGCCGATCCAGTCAGGGGTCTTGACGTTGTCCGCCTTGCGAGGCTTGGCCCCTCGCGAGGGTCTTGAGTTATTGATGCTGAAGCTGGGTCGTACCAGGCCGTCGGGGGAGCCATGTGGTGGGCCGCAGGCAGGCAAGTCTGGATACCCCCATATCCAGAATGCCGACAGTAGCCCCCAGGCCCAAGGCGCGCTCAGACTTGGCTTCCAGGCGAAGCCAAGGGGCAAGTGCGGAGCGCCGCGGGCCCTAACCACCTGCGGCCTTGATGACGCATGGCGATTGATGGGACGTGGGCGTCTCCACTTCCCCACGCTGCCTCGACAACTATTTCCGTCTGACAAAAGGGGTGCCGCCTGCTGCAGTTCTTTCATTGCCTTACCTTCATCTTGCTCCAGATCCCCTTCTCCCAACAACAAAAGAACTCACCAGATCTGCCGATTCTCTCCTCCAATCTTCCGCCCAATGGCTGGTGAGAAGACCAAGGCTCCAGCCCCGGCTGTCGGCCTCGCCTGGTATGAGCCGGTGCTGACCGCGCCCTTCGTCACTGAGGAGAAGCTCCAGACCGCGCTTCTCCTGACAGCGTGCGAGGACAAAGAGTGGGGGGATACTGCGCTCCGGGCGCCGCCGCCATGCCGGAACCCGCGAACAACACCTTCTACCCTTTCTTCCTCCACAACGTCTATTTGAGGCCGGTTGCCCCATTCTCCCGCTTCTTCTACGCCGTTCTCCATCATTACGGCCTTCGTGCGCTCCACATTCACCCCAATTCCATCCTCCTCCTGTCCATCTTCGCCTTCTACTGCGAGGCGTTCGTGGGGGTTATGCCCTCCGTCACCATGCTCCGCCACTTCTTCTTCCTCCGCATGACTGGCGACTGACCCGCTGGGTGCGTCGGCTTCGTTGCGGCTCGGGGCGGCAACGCGATCTCCAGCACCGGGAAGAAGGTGGAGGATGCCCTGAAGAGGTGGGTCCTAATGGACACCAAGTGCTCATGGGACCTACTGGAGCTGTCGACCGAGCTCCCCTCCTCTGAGAAGGGGTGGCTTTCTAAGAAGATCACTGACCCTTCCCTGAAGCCGTTGATGAGGAAGATGGAGGAGGACCTGAAGAGCGAGAAGCTGACGGGGCCCATGATTGTTAAGGAGTTCCTCATGCAGCGCCTAGCGCCGCTCCAGGATCGCTCCCGCTCCTTGTGGAAGATTGGGAGCGCCGATGACAAGATCCGCCTGCGCCAGGGTGCCCTTCCCGAGGAGGAGCTGAGCAATGTGTCGATTTACTTGACTGGGAATGATCCGAGCGGTCCTCTGGAGGAATGGATCCTGCTGTACCGCCGAGTCAATGGGGAGGAGGTTGCCCTGCCATGCCAGTCTTCGACGAGTTCGGGCCCATGCTGACGGGGCCAACCCCACCGCTCGCCTCCTTGGTGAACCTATCCTCTGGTGACCATTCCTCCGAGGCCACTGAGTGGGACTCCTCTGCCCCGAGGCAGAGGGAGCTGCTCCACAACTTCCCTGACGATGATGACGATGATGCGCCTTTGGTGATGGAGCTGGCTTGCCCCTCCGGGGTTACCACGAGATCCGGGGCGGCCTCCTCGAAGCAGCCCAAGCGATCGTCCGTGAAGAAGGGCAGGACTGCGCTGATCCTCCCGAGAAGTACTCCGCCTTCGCCAGCAATGTCCCGAGTGGCGCCGACCGCGTGCTCCCCTGCTCCCAAGAGCGCAGCTCCGACTGCCCCGGCGAAGCCCCCGCCGTTGGGCCTGAAGAGGAACTACATCTTCTCTGACTAGTGAGTGTTTTCCCTCGATCTTGTTATTGATTCCTGATGTGATGCTTAGCATCTTCGTCCATTGTTAGGCAGCAATCGTCGAAGAAGAAGAAGGAGGAAGCTAGGGTTGCCGTGGTCGAGCGTGTTGAGGTGGCTGCCGCAGCCCTGGTGAAGGAGAGCGCTGAGGCCCCTGCAGCTCCAGCGGCGATGTCGTCTTCTCAGGGCGCCGAAGCCCACCCTCAGAAGGTGCCAGCATCCTCAGCAGGGCTGACCCCGTCGGCGCCCATCCTTATTGCGGCTGCTGAGGTCGCCCGGCCTCTGGAGCCCCCAGTCCTTCCTGCTGCTGTGGTTTCTCCTGCCTTGGTGCCGAGAACATCTTCTCTTCTTCCTGGCGTGCAGCTGGGCCACAGCGCTCCTACCGCCTCCGGAGCCCTAGAGGAGGCATGAGCGGTGCTGAACCTTCTCCAAGGTGAACTTCAGGGCCCGGACCGGCACATAGCGTTGGGGCGCCTAGGGCTAATCTCTGGATGGCTCCAGGCCGACGCGTCTGTCCGAGCGGCCTGGAGCTCTGTGGAGGAGCCCTAAAAGGTGTCCGGGGTGGCTGCTGTCAAGCGCGACCTGGCGCGAAAGGAGGCCACAGAAGCCGAGGACCGGTGCTGCACCGTGAAGGTTGAGCTGAAGGCTCTTCAGGATCAACAGGCCGCCCAGGCCCGCTAGCTCCAGGAGCGAGAGGAGAAGCTGAAGGCCCAGGAGGCTACCGTTCCCGATCGAGATGCTGAGCTGAAGAAGGCAGTCCTGGAACAGGCTGCGGAGCATGGCCGCCTGGCAAAGCTGAAGGAGGATGCGGAGGCGGCCCAGGCGTCCCTTGCCGTGGACAAAGAAGCGGCCATCATGGAGGGCAACACCCTTGCCTCCCTCGAGGCGAGGTTCCACAAGGCTCAGTGGTCACTCTTTCTGGATTATCCCTTGAAGAAAGCGATGGTGGTGGCCCCAAGAGAGAGCCCTTCCGCCCTGCTCCCTGAGGTCGTGGTAGTGCTCGAGGACGCCGTCGATGGGTTTGGCTCTTTGGTGCAAAGTGAGGCTCATTTGCTTTCTTCCTCGGCCCTTACGTGTGTCTTCAGCCATCTCTATCTCCGGGACGCCAGCTTTGACTTCACCACCTTCCTCGAGCCCGTGGACCCCGACTCTCGCAGCGCTGCTGCTGCCACCGTGAAGAGCTCCGTGTATGCCCTGCTGAGCAAGTTCCTTGTCGCCGGTCCTCCGGCTGGGGCCGAGGGCACGGGCGACGCGGCTAGCGACGAGGCTCCGCTGGTGGGTGATGGTGGTACCCAGGGCTAAAGAGGTGGCTTGGTGACGCTGCTACTTCCTGTTCGTCCTGTATCATGTAGCATGCCTCCCGGAGGCGTTTAAAATTGATTGCTTGGAACAATATGTTTTGTAATAATTAGATTGTGGTTCCCCTGACTTTTTCCGTTTGCTTTATTGTTCTGCGTCAGCAGAGCCCGGCCCCGCGCATACCTCAGCCACCGTTGGGCCGTCTGGATCGCCAGGACGAGCCCAAGGGGTGAGGGGCTACATGGCCAGTTAGGCTTCTGAGATGCGATGCTCAGGAGTCCCCCTTGACATGCGAACAGTTTAGGAAAAAGTGTGAAGGCAAGCCTTGGCGTTCTGCATCGGCTGGGCCCGGCCCCACGCATACCTCAGCCGTTGCTGGGTTGTCCGAATCACCAGGACGGGACCAAGGGGTGAGGTACTACGTGGCCAGTTAGGCTCCTGAGACACGATGCTCAGGAGTCCCCATTTACGTACGAACGGATTGAAAAAGGGGGGAGTCAGGCCTTGGCGTTCTGTGTCGGCAGGGCCCAGCCCCGCACATGCCTCAGCCACTGTTGGGTCGTATGGATCACCAAGACGAGACCAAGGGGTGAGGGGCTACATGGCCAGTTAGGCTCCTGAGACGCGATGCTCAGGAGTCCCCCTTGACGTACGAACCGACCATCATACCTTTCCTCGCCGGGCTCTCGCTCGGGAGGGGCGCGCGAAGACCAGGCCCATGGGACCTGGCGAGGTGGGGTACATTAGGTGTGACCTAAGCGTAGCCCCCGTGCCCAGCCCCCTCATGCTACCCTCCCGAGGGAGAGCAGCGCGGTGAGGCTGGTCATTGAGCTCGGAAGCTCCCTGTGGTTAATGCAGCCATGAGGCCACCCCCAGTTGTTTATCACCAGCGTGGAGCATAGCACTTCCGCTCTTGCATGGGCATAGCCGCTCCTCGGCAGTGTCGACAGCCAGCACGGAGCATGGTGCTTCCACTGGTGCGTGGGAGGGGGCTCCCTCTTAGGAGAGCCCCCAAGGTGTGTACAGCCCCGCCCTGACACGTGGCTTGCACGTCAGGGTTAGAGGAGGTGTGTATGGGCACCCGTGAGCCAGCACGGGACTCACGAGGCCCTACCTCAAGGCGGGTTGCGCCTGAGCTGGATTGGGAACACTTGTATTGGTCCTGCAAGATGGTTAGCACTAGAAAAAAGACACATCCGTGACATTTTGGGCCGAACGAATTTTTTTTCTGTCATACTTATGACACTTCTATGACGATAATTGTGACAAAACCCGGTATCATCATACATGTGGTGGGCTCCTACTTCTATGACAAAAAATCATGACAGAAAATGGGCTTTTCGTCCTGGGCGGGCCAGAGACGCAACTGCATGACATTCTTTGGGGCGTCCATGACGGAAAAAACTATGGTAGAAGCGAGGGCGAGGAAAATATCGGGGTGTTCCCGGTTACGATGGGTGGTCGGGGGCCGAGCGATGCACGTTTCTATCGTACCATACGCACGTGGGTGCGAGGCGTTGGGCTCTAACTGAACCCGAGCGAGGCGTTCGCCTACTAAACCCGAGCGATTGCACTGCAGGCTACGCGTTACTGAACCCGAGCGATCGATCGATGGCTGTTAACTGAACCCGATCGAGCGATTCCTTTGCTATTGCTGCTAACTGAAGCCGATCGATGCTGCCTCAGGATGAGCAGTGAGTGTTGTTGGGGGTGGATGAACAGTTCCCGGTGAGGGGTTGGATGAACAAGACCCCGTGGTAGTAGAGGCCGTTGCCGTTGGATGAACAAGACCCCGATCGATTGAGCCAGTTGGGGCTGGATGAACATGACCCCATGGAGGGCTGGATGAACAGGACCCCGTGGAGGGAAGGTTGAACAACAGCAGGTGGAGGGCTGGTTGAACAGTAGCCGGTGGAGGGCTGGATGAACAGTAGCCCATGGAGGGGTGGTTGAACAGGAGCCCGTGGAGAGGGCTGGTTAAACAGTAGCCGGTGGAGTAGCGCACGCTGGAGGCTGGATGAACAGGAGCCTGTGGATGAACAGTTGTAGGTGGAGGCTGGAGGAGGTCGACGGTGGATGAACAGTAGCCCGTGGAGGCTGGAGGAGGTCAACGGTGGAGATGAACAGTATCCCGTGGAGTCCCGTTTTGCGGTACGCCACACCCCTCCCGATGAACAGGACCCCCCATTTCGACCATAGCGCTCAAACACAAGTCCGTTTCCTCCATTTTGCGGTATGACACACCCCTCCCAATCAACAGGACCCCGTTTCGACCATAGGAGGTACGACAGAAGTCCGTTTCTCTGTTTTGCGGTACGCCAGACCCCTCGCGATGAACAGGATCCCGTTTCGACCGTGGCTGCTCGAACACAAGGCCGTTTCCTCCGTTCTGTGGTACACCAGGCCACGTTTCCATCGGTTATTCCGTCCAAGCCGGTTGGCTCCCACTCGATTCGTTGCCTCCCGATGAACACAACGCATTCCGTTGCCTCCCCATGAACACGACGACGACGCAATTTCTCCGTTCCAACCCAGCCATGTACACGAACCCTGGCTGTACGTATGCACGAGTAGGCATTCGAGACCCCGCCCATATGTACGTACATGGCCGTATTTTGTTTCTTGCACGCTGGCCGTTGTACACACGTGTACATCCTACGTGCGCACCTATACTACGACACGTGCGTGCCTCTCTATCGACCAGTATGTACGTACACGTTTGCGACCAGAATGACAACGCTACGTATGCTTTGACCAGGTGGGTCCCGACTGTCAGGCACTTCCTTGCGTTTGAAGATGTAGCTGGTGGGTCCCAGCAGTCAAGAGGGCGAATCATTTTTTTGCCCGTAATATGGACGCACTTCCTTGCGTGCGAAGATGTAGCTGGTGGGTCCCAATAGTCAGGGGGAAACATTTTTTTTCACGAAATACAGTGGCCCGTCCGGTGGTTCCCTGCTGTCAGGTGGAGGAATCATTATTTTCCGTGTAATAACGAGGCACTTCCTTGCTGCGGCCGTGGACCCAGCTGTCAGCCTCTCCATGTACAATGCTGTTCCGATGGAAGTCGTTCCTTGACCATGTTGACCATGCCGCACCGAGAGCACCAGGGCGGTGGACGACGGTGAGGCCTAGGAAGGGGACGACGTAGAGCCAGGGAAGACGCGATAGTGGATGCCCACGCGTAGAGGAGTATGAGGGTTCACTGGTTCGGCTTCCGTGTGAGGCTGCCGTCACCACAGAATAACAAGGGGTGTGGGTGAGTGGAGGGATGGCCTGGCCAGCGGTGGGAGTAGTAGGGGGTGATGAGGCCTCCATGGCATCACAGCCGGCCACGGGAGGCAGGAGCACGCGGCATGACTAGCGCTAGTTTGGGCGGCTGGAGCAAGAAGACCAGAGGTTGAAGAAGCACTACGGCCGTTGGATGGACATCGTACGGTCACTGAAGCTAGAATCATTCATATATTGACTAAGTTGACAAAGCCCTCCGTCCCCGTCAACTTAGTAGACCCACAAGTTAGCCTCCTACTATGGTGGGTCCCAGCTGGCAGGGGGTATTCTTTGTTTTGTGCGCAATAAGGAGGCACTTCCTTGCGTGCGAAGATATAGCTGGTGGGTCCAACCTGTCGGCGGAGGGAACGTTTTTTTCGCGAAATACAGAGGCCCTTCCGGTGGGTCCCAGATGTAAGGTGGAGGAATCATTATTTTGTGCGTAATAAGGAGGCATTTCCTTGTGTGTGACCGTGGACCCAGCTGTCAGCCTCTCCACGTACAGTCCACTTCTGATGGATGTCCTTCATTGGCCATGTTAACCACACCACGCCGAGAGCACCAGGGCGGTGGATGACAGCGAGGCCTACGAAGAGAACGACACGGAGCCAGGGAAGACACGGTGGTGGCTGCCCATGCGGTGGAGAGTACGAGGGTTAACTAGTTCGGCTGCCGTCGCCGGAAAATAACAAGAGGTGTGGGTGAGTAGAGGGATAGACAGGCCAGGGATGCAAGTATGGTGAGGCGTGAGGCCTGCCCGGAAGCACAGCCGACCACGGGAGGGGAGCAAGCGGTTCCGCCGGTGCTGGTTTGGGCGGCTGGAGCAGAAAGATCAAAGACTGAAGAAGCATGATTGCCATTAGATTGACATCTAACGGTCTGATGCTGGTAGAGTAGATTGTTGACTAAGTTTCTTTTTTGAGAAACCTTGTGTACGCATGAACTTAGTAGGCCCACAAGTCAGCCTCCAAATCTGTGGCAGACAACATAGAGCCCATTTGCTATTTGTTTTAGTAATTTGCAGCCCATTTTTTGCCCAGGACCACGGTCAAAAAGTTCAATCTTATTTTGCATATTTCCGTGGAATCCGAACTGTTGTAATCCCGAAATGATAAAGATTTTTTTAAGAACTTATTGATTTGCCAAAAAAATCTTTTTGTTTTTGTAAGCAAATAAGACATGGGACAATTGAGTTGGTTTAAGGGAAAACCAGTGGTAAAAAAATCAGCGTTGGAAGGGAAAATAGCAACAAAACAAGGATGTAAATATGAAAAGGGAATTTTATGTATTTTCAATATAATTATACATGTATATGAACTAGTAAAACTATAAGTAGAGATTAGAAAACGGATATAGGACATGCGTTTCAAGAGGAAAATAGAACTGGGCTGTGTGTTTGATTCAGTAAAAAAAACTGCCTGCGGATGTTGTAAGACGAAATATAACTAACGCTGGTGGGCTAGAGGCAGTAGATATGTGCTGGATCTTTGTGCCCCTTTGTCATCATGGGCTGGGCCTGTTAAAAACAAAACCAAGCCTGGGCAGTCTACAACCCAGTTGAAACTTGCTCGACCTGAAAAAACAATATACCTGCTCAATAAATGAGAGAATTCTGCAAGTACAGACTAATAACTGGGATGCAGCAGGAATATTGTTTTTTCATCGTGATACTAAGTGCATGCACTTGTTTTGAAAAATTTGGAGAACTGGGAATTCAAACAGCAGGTGCTTATGCTACCCATCAAATAAAAATCAGCTGCCTGAAAATTCATTTCAAAACAAATTATTCAGCTTTATATCCACGTCGACCCTCGGCATGATGGTTGGAAGCAAATGCCAAGTTCATATCAAAAGATCGTTAACAACAATACCAACTTGCGGATGACAAGGTAGTACAAGTACCAATACCAAATTAACTTATAATCTTTTTACTCCTGGCCCTAGTGTTCGTCTGGTAGAAAATCTTGCAGAGGACCAGCTCCCGCTCCTTCTCTTGCTCCAGGTCCCCAAGGTGGTACTGGTGCATCACCCAGTTGGTCCTCTGCTGGTCAAAGTTCTTGTTGGTGTGCAGCACCAGAACCTTTTTGCTGCCCGTCTGCCGGCCGTTGACCATCACCGACAAGGTATTGCCGGTCTTGTGCCACATCACGTGCATGCCACACTCTGATTGTATCTTGCGACGCGTCCACGTGCCCCTTTTGAATACCCTAGAATTGCGCTGGAAGAAATGCTTGCTTGGGCCACTCAGTGTGATACCTGCAGTATTGTCGAATACAGGTTTTAGTGTACGTACTTGGCATTTTCATAACATCTTTGGCATGTTGCAGTCACTTGTTTCACTTTTTATTAACCGTCAAATTGTAATTGCTTGACTAGGTCCGCGTCTAAAAAGAAAAATAGAGCTATAAAGAAAGGAATATGTTTGTGCAAGTAGACGGCCGATCGGTGTCTTACCTGGAAGTTTCTCAGGATGGGTGTAGCATATGCCGTGCTCGCTATCGATCGTTGGTATGAACAAATCGATGAGAGGGTGAGATCTCGCGCTGTCAGCACTCACTTTGGCCTCAAGGTGCTCGATCAGCTCCTGATCCGTTGGATTGAACTTGACGCCAGCCGACAGCACCGGCCAATCCTTCTTGGACTTGCATCAGTTAATTCCAGTTATATGGTACTCAATGTATGATCAATTGACTGTTTTAAGTGAATGATGAAAGATTTCGACAGATAAGTGGTACTCCAAATCTGAAGTCCAGAATACCCGAACATGCCACCGTGATTCTTGTGTCACCTCACGTGCAGCGTGTTATCATGTCAATTCATTGTGTGGACATGATGAATAATTTGACCGACGTATACTAGTACTGCTACTGTACTACTTACTAGTCGTATTTAGTGTCACATTTTAACCATAGGTTTAACTAACAAGTACGCACTTGAAGCCTAATTGATATATGGCTCTGCACATCATCTCCATCATCATTATCTGTACATCCTACGCAGGTGAGTTAGGAACTTAGGATGCACATGATCCCAGAAAGGTATCTATCCTTCAAACCAGGGGAGTGCTTGAAACTAACAACAATACATAATATCCAACAAAAGAGGGTCGTGCTATAGCAGCAGAATACATGGCTCAATGTAGATATCAGTACGAATCAAGTTGTGCATATTTGCTGTTGGCATGAACCACATCGCCGCATGTCGGGTTTGCAAAAGCCATCCATCGCATGGAAGCTTGATGCCTTTCACACACTGAAGATTATCTGGCAACAAGCTATGTCGACGAATCTCTGGATATGGTGACTCATGAAACCCATGGTATGATGTGTAAACACAGTCCCCCCTGGCGAATGGAAGTTGCATAGCACGGTAATCATCGCCGGTGATATGATCGATGATTGGTTCGATGATAGGATAATTGAGCCCGAGGAACATGGAGTGGTTGCCGAGGCTGTAAACCCGCCTCCAGTTGAATACACCTGGCCCAACGGAGCTGGGATCTTTCTCGAACACGAAGTAGCCATAGCCATCAATGTCACGAACGCCCCAGGCATTGTACTACATGTGGTTTGATGTAATTGTTTGGTCAATTTGGTATGTGCGAATGAGCATCAAATGACCTCCGTCAGCTGAACGAGCGATAAACCACCACCCATCAGCTGGTATGATTCCATGTCCTAGAATCATGAGGGCCAGCGCATTTGGGTCTGCTGCAACAATTCAAGTTGGAGACCAAAAGGACAAAAATAAACAATCATGTTCAGAGTATGTGTGGAATTAAGATTATTATAACAGTGACACATATCATAGACAGAGAATTGCAATGACGTGGTCATAATCATACCCAAGTTCATAAAATAAGCCAATGGCTTTCATATTCTAATAATATGTCATGGTTCAAACATCATGTAACAATGAGAGGAAAACAGCTATGACAGAGCCTACCCATATTCTACTATAGCACTTACTACTGTTCTCATATCAACTCTAAGCAATAACATGTGTTGTTATAAAAATCTTGGAAATGAGAGTAACATATAGCAATCATGTGGTTATGCTCATAATATCTATTCTAACATTCATTAGATGTCAATTGTTCTCATATCAACTCTAACAATAACATATGTGGTCATAAAAATCTAGGAAATGAGAGAAACATATAGCAATGATGTGGTTATAGACATACTATCTATTCTCAGTTTGTAACAATGAACAGGCAGTCGTATTCATAAGGTAAAGATGAGATACAATAGAACAATTACACGATGATAGATTCCACCAGTATAGGCAGCCAATCTGTGCGTCGACCACGTAAACGATGCCATCATGCACTATAGCATCAGACAAAAATGTTGCCTCAACAGGATTGACGATGAGCCATAACCATGTATGGCGACCGGATTCCAGATAGACTAATCCCATGTTGAACAAGGCAATGAGCTTGTAATCCATTTAGTCTTCTGATGGTGTGGGCACTTTGCAATTACAACTTTCAGCAAACAGAGGTCGATCCAAAAGCTTGACGCGTCTCGTGTGTAGTAGGCAGGAGTGTCTGGCGGGCCGCGAGGCTCGATGGCGGAGGTATCCAACAATGGAAGGGTGATCTCTCGCTAGGTGTAGATATCCACGAGACGCCACAGACTACCGGATTGGTGGATGAGGATGATCCAGTTGGCCTTCATGCACGCCTAGTAGTGGCCGCACATGAAGGACAGGTGGACGGGTAGTGGTAGCATGTCGAGGGGCACCACGGAAACCTCCGTAGGATCGTCAAGTCGGTGTCTAGGCCACCTACGAGGATCGGGCATCAGCAAGCAGGGTGTCTTGAAAAGAGCCAGCCGGTTGCAGACGAGTAGAGGGTACAAAGACACCGAGCATGCGGTCAGACGGACGGTGCTGAGTAGGTCCATACAATTACAGATCTGCTCCAAGAGAACATCAGGGAGGGAATTCCAATTGCGGCTCTGCGTGTCAGTTGGTTCTGCCATTGGGGTTTTCGGTGCCTGCGAGCCAGCCGGGAAGTGGATTCAGGCGGGCTAGCAAAGAAGCTTCTCCTCGTGTGGCCGAGCAGTGAGCGGGGGGATATGGTACGCGCAAGCTACCAAGGAAGATGGTGCGGGCGGGCGAGCAGTGAGCGGGGGGAAATGGTGTGCGGCCGATGATGGGGAAGACAGGAGGAAGAAGAAGAGAGGAGGAAGAAGAGTGAAAGACGGGGGAGAAAGTGCATTAAATCTTAATTCTACTAGTACTACTACCAGGATATACCGTCCTTCGGAGTGTAAATAGTTACATGGATGACATGTGGGTCTACCTCATGAGGGCCCATATGTAACTTAATGGAGGAGAGAGCTGCGTAGGCGTATTTGAGGAAGCGTGCTCTACTGGCAAACATGATGGCAGTACTGGGTAAGGCTAATTTAGTAACACCAACACGTTGGTTCAGCTTATTAATTAAGTGTCCCATCCGCTGCAGCGTGTATTGTCACTTCACTGCAAAGACTAGTTGAATAGTTCTCTCTGACCGAGATGGGGAATAATGGATCGCGAAGACTTCCTATCAGAGGGAGTATCACTATATGAAGGGAACGGAGGAAGCTTGAAATATGAACATGTCAATGGGAGGGAGTAAGCCTCATGCATGCATGCATGCAACATGCAACACTCACATGTACACATGGACGCACGCAACACTCACGCACCCATGCGGCACATAACACATGACGCAACACACACGCTCACACTCAAGTGCTCAACCTACTCCCTACGTCCGTGAAAGACTGTACACTTAGAGATTTACACATTTACCAGGGCATAATTAACGCCCAAAAGTAGCAAACTTATGTGTGCATGTGATCATTGAGAGAAGAAGATTAAATGAAGGTTGTTGCATGCTGTAATTAAGGATAGACATGTAGCCTATACCTAGAGCACAAGTTGGTGCATTAGTCAATCAATATCGATTTAGATTGAATGCTAAATGCATTGGAAGTGTAGATGTACTACACTCTTTGTTTTTTAGCCGATGTACACTCTTTGTTGGAAGACCGAGGGAGTACATGTGCATGCACTCACATACACAGCCATGGTGGTTCGCGCGCAAGGGTTGGACTCCTGTCGCGCCTGCGTAAAGTTTTGTTTAACTGATTTCTTTGCTCTGTCAATTGACATGTGGGACCTAGAAACCAGGTGACAATTTAACTAGTCAACAAAGTGCCATGTTGACTATGTGGCCGGTCAATGGGGTGCAATACGGTGCTCTACGATGAGCTAGTGATCGTATAATCACCCAAAACTATATATAGTGACTGTAAAGAGCATATTGTTACATACGTTGACAGCCAGTGTATTTTTCTTGTTTCAAATTAAGCCATATTAACTGGAAAGGACGCAGTATGGACTAGTACTAGTACTGCTATGATGTGTCCCGTCAACTCATTGAACGAGGAGAAGCTTGCTTACTATGCCTCTACCTCGCCCATGCGTGCGGTGGCTCGCAGGACGAGGAGAGGGTTTTGACTACAACGCCCTCTCCCTCTCCCTCTCCCTCGCCCTCGCCCTCGCGGTGGACGTGCAGTAGTTCAATCGATGTCAGTTTTCCAGAAGCATATTGTACTGTAGTATCATCATTGTTGGACCTTCCGAAGAGGCGAAGAGCCAAGTGCAAGGTTCACATGAGTACGAACTGTTGAACCTCCCGAAGAGGCAAAGAGCCAAGCACAAGGTTTTATAGGAGTTGTCGTCCTAGTAGGAGTATACTACAACTATAGCAAACGATGCTACTGTATGATGCCGCCATGTCACCTATATCCAAAGCTGTGCCACCTTTTTTTCTCAAAGAGTGTGTTGGAGCCCGTGCAACAACCACACAAGTTGCACGTACACATAACACATTTACTAGTAATAAATTCTAAAGGACAAATGCCAGTATGCCACACAAGTTCATCTCCAATTCATGTGATAAATTTGTGCACGACTAGTCTACATATATTCACAGCGCTACCGTTCACAATTTACCGTACTCCACTTACACGTTATAGATGGGCTACATGTCCTCCTCCAGGTTCCAGTCTCAGGTGTTCTTCATGGATGGCATGATCCATAGCGGTGGGCAACGGGAATCATTCTCGCAGCTTTCTAGTCCAGTTCCACACGATGGAGACTCATCCAAGCTGAAGTGGCATAAATCAGGGATATCGTGTCTCAGCATGTCGTTCATCCGGCGGTGTGCACTGGAGACACAACCATGCTTCATGAATGGCATGCCTTCCATGTCGTGCACGAAAGGTGGCATCCGCTTCACAATGGGGTACCTGTCCCCAATGAAAAGCGAGTACTCTCCAAGAGTGTTCCTCGGCAGCCATGTAGCATCACAGGGGTCGAACTCGGTGCCGTTCATCTGGTACACGTGACATATCAGATCTGGACACATGGTGACGTACATAGTCAAGGTCCATGCATAATAATGTTGTGCTCAAATATGGCGGTCAGTAATACTGTGTAGCAAATAGTACTACTCCGGTATAGAGGAAGTAAAATAACCGGCTTATTATATATAGCCACTCTTGGCTACATGGATGAGATAGTAAGACATGGAAAAACAAAAATGGTGGCAGCTAGTGGGTTCAAGTCTTCAAGGTCCTAGCTAGCTATACGCGTCCTCCAAGGTAAAAAGTACTCCTACTAGTACTAGCAAGTAGTACAACAATGAAAGAGAAGGCGAGAGGGTTAAAAAATGGAATACCTGGGTAGATGGTGATGGTTCGATCGTGGTAGATTGTGTGACCATGTTGCACATCAGTGGTACCATGGGTAACGACTGGTAAGATAGTGGATCCCAATATGCCAAAGTCAGCTACAAGGTTCCATGTTAGACCGAATCGCGGATGCAAATGCACATCCAGGATCGGCGATCTTATTTTGATCGGGGGATGACTGGTCCCTGTAAAATAATCGAGTACCGTTAGGGATGCAAATGATGGTTTGTGCATTCTGTTTGTTATCTCCCGTACCATAGGATGGCAACCAGATGAAGCAAGTCCCCTGGCTTGTCACCGCAAAGATGCGGCCTAGATGGCGCACGACGTCTTCGAACGTGTAGGGGTACAAATCTGCCGCCGCCAACATGCGCCAGCCTCTGCCGTTACTGCCTCTTGCATTGATGGCAATCCTTATGTCGAACACCGCGATGAGATAGTAATTGTCATAGCCGTGTCACTTTGTCGGCGGGTCCACAATTGCTATCTTCTTCAATCTGATGTAGGCATCATCATACGTATTCAAGCCCAGCCAGTCCGGAAGGCCGATCCCAATGGTGGAGAAGGGGTCTACGGGAACGGGCGCACTGTTGTGGATGTTGTGCAAAATAATGGTGGTATCCGACCGGAGGTATGCAAGCCAATCTTTGTTGGCACCGACCCAGACCTATATATAAGACAGTGGGCAGCGGAGAAATTACAGGATGGAAATGGAATAACTAAGTACTACATGATCAAACTCCATTACTGACCTGCTCATCGGACAAAATCCGACTACCGCTCAATGTTGGCAACTCTAGCGGAGCCAACGTGCAACCATGGCTAGGGAGCGGTGGACTATTCGAAGAATTGTCCCATAGAAGAACCTTCTCCTCGAGGACGCATGGAAGACCAACAAGCATGGCCTTTTCCCAAGCCTGTTTAAGCACCGTCTTGAAAAAGTTGGTGCAGGAAGCACCGAGTCTTGCAACGGTGAGGACGTCGGAGCAGCGTGCGATTTCTCCCAAAGGATCGCCGTCCAAGGTCTCCCAGCCCCGAGGAGGAGGAGAACCGCCTGGCGAATCCATGGGAGCAGCGATGAACTGCCTTCTCTTTGAAGGGAGGCGAACTGGCGAGGAGGAGATAAGAGCATAGTAATCGCAGGGCCTCGTCCCTTCCAAGTGTAGATCGTTCCTTAGCGAAGGGGTGAGGCTATTATTTACTACTAGTACTAGCATTATGGGACGTTATGGGATTGCATTATATTGTAAATAATAGCATTAGTAAGAAATTTTTGGCACTAGGTAGTAGTTTTTGGCGTGGATTAAGAAATTTTGGGTATGTTTTTACTATTTTTTTCTACACGCCAACTAGTCTCAAAAAACGTCTTACTTTATGGGACGGAGGAGTACGTACTCGTACTGTTGTAGTACTAGTACTACTTTCTCAACTAGTAGTGTGATGTACTGTACTTCTAGTATAGTGCACCAGTTTTGAACTCTTGAATCTCAGGGCCAAGGAGCTACAGTTGGAAGTGGAGGGTACTACTGTTCTCTAGAACCATCGCTGTACTATCAATGCAGGGAAAGTACGCCTGCGTAGTGGCCTAGTGGGTACTCTCGGTGCTCTAGCCGCTCCTCTCATGTAGCTGGCCTACTCAGCCGCTCCTCTCACGCACACACTAGCAGCCTGTTTATCAGCAACGGTTACTGCGGGGGTAGAACATTTGAGTTATTTGATATAGCGATACTAGGCTTTTCGCTTCCATTTGTGGAGGTGTAATGGATCTCGTCAAACTTTGTTAGTAGTTCCTTCTTTATGAATGAGATGAGGCAAAGCTTTTGCCTTCGTTTAAAAAAACACGTCAAGAGGAATTTCCTTTATAGAGCCGATAATGCAGTGAAGTCCATGCGTGCAACGCCACAAGCTACAGAGTAGTAGTAGAGCACTTTACATACAGAGCCATATTGCACAGTTCCCAATGCCCTGCCAGGCTTTTCCAGCTCCTCGGGCTTAATTGGGAGGCGCTAGTTTAAATATGCTACTAGCTGATGAGGAAGCTGCAAGCGAGGTGCGGCTAGGGCGAGCACGCGAGCCACGAGATGCTGGAAAGGAAAACCCGTTCACGTGGCTAGGCTATTCAGTGCACCTAGATTGTGGTGCCGCACGTCTGTTTGACTTCAAAACTCAAACTACACGTGTAAAATATTGGCTCACAGTGAAGTTACTATTTAAAAAAAAGGTCGGCGTGCATTCGGCTGGGATCGAACCCACAAAACAAGGTATACACTCCCACGACTACTAGTAGTACTCGTTGGAGTACAATGCAACCTAGAATCGCCTTTTGTCGCTAGTAGTACATTGTTCCTTACAAGAAACCCCTAATAATGCAAGAAACCACTAATAATGCCAAGAAACTACTACCACTTGCATACGTGGCAGACTTAAGATAAGACTACCTTATCAACCATCGTACACGCCCTTACCATCCAGCCCTACCAAGAAACGACTACTCTACAAAGTGCCGTTATAGGCATGTTTCAACCCATGTCGCCCATTAGAGCATCTCCAGCCGTTGCCCCCCCAGGAGGTGCTAAAAATCGCCTCCTGGGGGCGCACCGGCGCTAAACCGTGCACTGGGGGCGTGATGCCCCCCAGTCGTGGCGCCCACGGTTTTTTGAAAATATTAATTATGGCACAAACACGGCGCAAATTCAACCAAACTTCTGCGAGTTCGTTCATGTTTAAACACATTTTACAAAAAAGAAAAAAAAACTTCTAGGCTGCTCCTCGCCGTCTTCCTCGCCGCCTGCCACCCTTGTAGTTCTACATGTCGAGGAGGCTGTAGAACCGCATGTAGTCGCCGCCATCGTCATCATCTAGGAAGCCGTTCGCTGCCGCGCCGTTGCCTGGGAAGTGCTCGGTCATGCTTTGAACTGGAGACGGCGAGAGGAGAGGGAGGAAGGGGGAGAAATGGCGCGTTGGCAGTGGAGGCTTTGTGCATGTCTCCGGCGCGCTGGTGGTCGGCTTATATAGGCAGAGGCGCCACGTACGCGTGGCCGCCGCGTGTACGCGTGGTGGGCGAGGGGACGTGCGTCGTCCGGGCTTCATTGCATCGCCCGTGAGGCATCAATGGAGGCTAACCGGGGCGGTAGCGCGCAGCAGCTTTGGCATTGATTCGTCGCGGGAAACGAGGCAATGAGGACGACGAAGCGGCGAGAAGAGAGGCAAGTCGCTGAAGCGGCTGGCCCTTGGCACATTCACGCCAAAAACGATTCGCCCGGCGCCCCCGAGCACCCCCCAGCGCGCCTGGTTCGGGTTGGGTCCGCCGGCGCCAATTTCGGCCCGAGCCGGCGAAAACTAGGCCCTTGGGGGCGCGACTAGGCCGAGTTTTTGGCGCCGGTGGCCGAAAAGTCGCCTAGGGGGCCTTGTTGGGGGCGCGGCTAAAGATGCTCTTAAGTCAACGCCTTCTATTCGACTGGGAGCGTTATGACTTGTGGGACCTACATGTCGGTCTGCACAAAAATCCCCGAGTGACCTCCTACCTCTGGCCCATCCACCTAGTCATCCTCGGCCATGGGACGCAGCTACCGCCGCTAGCAGAAGGCGAGGTCAAAACCGCCGACGGTGCGGAGCCCATCTTGCGGGAGCCCGGATGCCAGGTCCATCCGGCGCTCGCGGCCGCTAGCTAGCCAAGATAGCTTTATCCAGCTGCTTGTCTGCAAGGTTTGCTAGCTAGATTGGCATGGCGGCGCGGCGGCTTGCTCGTGCGCGCCGCGCTAAGGCCAGCCATCTGGCTCGAGCGAAGGCCAGCGAGGCAGCTTGCTCGCTCGTGAGTCACGCTCGTGCCAGCCTGCCAACCTGTGAGGAGGCCAGCGCGGCATCCGGCCCATCCGGCGGAGCGGCGGCCAACTCGCTCATCACCGGTGCCACCGAGGAACACGCATCAGTACTGTTTGAAGTAATGTTCAGGAAAAATAATGATTTGAGGGGGAATAACTTGATAGAAGGTCAGATGTGGGTCCCTCGTTTCAATGGTCAAACAAAATGTGTTGGTTTAAGTTGCCTCGTCAGCACGGACGTGTGGGCCAACCCTATCATAAATGGGTTTAAACGAGCCTAATCGGTACTAGTTAGTAGTTTTTGGCGTGGATTAAGAAATTTTGGGTATGTTTTTGCTATTTTTTGTACAATAGATTCTTCCTAGGGCTCGTTGAAAGTGGTAGTTTTTTGTTAAATACTCTACATATTGTAAGTAGGAGTGAGGGTTAAGCTTTGGAAGCCAATAAGCAAGGCTAGTTACATAGTGCATATGTGTACATGGTTGAAAGTAAATATCAACCATGAGTGACTAATATCTTGATGGAAAACTCGAAACTATGGAAATGCTAGGATCTTTTTGCATGGTTGGAAATACTAGCAATGTTCATGTGCGTTGCAACGGATCATAATTAGAATAATACTTATTCACAAACTTGATACAAAACACTCTAATTTTGATATACATATATCACTAGAGATATATTATGTTTCAATTAGAATATATTCCTTGAGCTGTTTTGGTGAGCTCAGGGAGGGATGTGGTTGGTTTTAAGATACTAATTATGGGTTTTTTTGCAAATTGGTAGACAAGTGGGATGTTGGTGAGAAAAGGCAACAACTTACCTCACAGTCGTTAGATGTAGATCTAATGGTCAGAAACGACGGATGGTAGACACACCATCATCACCAACTTAGTCTTTTGTAGGAGAACTAGCAAGATCCGTGCATTGCACGGAACATCAAGATGCATTTTTAATAAAACACTTGTTGTGATTGACCCATGCGGGAGTAATCCCATGTGTAAAAACTAATGATACCTCGAGAAATAGGAGATAAGGCGAAGAGGAGTGGGGCGTGGTGGTGATTGGTGGTCGGACTGAGCGGAGGCGTGGGGATTGACGACGCCGGCAGCGGCCACCAGTCCAGTTTTTTCCAGAGGCTTCCTTTCTTAATTGCTCAACAATGAGGTTGTTGGAGATAAGGATGAACGAGGGAAGGCCTTGTCTGCAAATGTGGAGAGGGGTGCGGGTATCTTTTAGTTTAATTTCCACCCGTCAGATATAGATCGGACGGTCTATATTGCAAGATGGCACGCGTACCATCATCACCAACTCGGTTTTTTATAAGAGAAGAAATATAAGTATGGAGATACAAACGTATTATCGATACTTGTTTCCATAAAATAGCATCTACATTCTATTCAACACCTCGACATATGGGGCCTTAGCACAATGACTTCTCGACTGTGTAAAACAAAGGTTTTCCCGTCGCCGATAAGGAGGGGGTGATGGCGGCACGCTTTTTGGCCTGCTCTAGTCCTAGTAGTCATACTAGGTGGTCTAAGCACGTGTAAATTTATTCTTTTTAACGTCTCGTGTTCGCCATACTGCCATGACTGTTGATGAATAGAAGGTAAGTTATTCATGGGGAAACCCTTGTTGAGCATGTTTGCGAGAGAGAGAGAGACAGTGTGCGTGTGTGATATGTCTAGAGACTGAGGCAATGATAACAGATTCTTTGTGTTTATGTGTGTGGAGGATAGAGAGAGACATGTACATGGGGCTTTGTGTTGTGTAACGTGGAGACACATATACATAATTAGAGAGTGAGTCTATGAGATACACATGTGTACATGGGGAGAGATGAGGATCCAGATAAATGGGTGTTTGTGCGTGTTTGTGTGTGTTTGTGCGCACGTTTGTGTCTGAGAGGGAGTGTGTGTGTATGTGGAGTAGAGAGACCACTAATGATGTAAACCTAGTATAAGGGAAGGGGGAATGGTGTGACATGTGTAGTAGCGGGATAGCATGGGTGCGGCCGGGGGGAGCAGACTATTTGGAAGAGACATCAAGTGTGTGTGGGAGAGGGGTGTGAGAGCGAGAGAGAGAGAGAGAGAGCTAGCGACGGAGAGAGAGAGATAGATAGATAGAGAGAGAGAGAGAGAGAGAGAGAGAGAGAGAGGAAGAAAGGGTCGTTTGTGTCCATAAATGGCGTATAGATAGGGAGACAATGTTGATGTTGTTCAAAATTGGCCTATGTACGGAGACGCAAGGGAAGCGAGTCATCGTGTGTGTGATTGGGACTTCATGAGAGATCTAGAATAGATGGTGTAGAGAAAAATGTGCGAGATTGAGAACGATGATACATTAGGGAGCTATGGAAAGAGTCACGACATATATGTATACAGGGAAGGAGCTGGGGTGGGTCCGCATGTGGGAGAGATAGAAAGAGGAGAGTGGTGCACAAGGAGACAAAGTGCGCTTGTTTGCAGTGGGGGTGGTGTGTGAGGTGAGTGTGCGAGAACCACATAACTAGGGAGATAGACGTTTGGGGGCGACGTTTTGTGTGTATGGGAAAGATACACTCTACATAGTGCGTAGTCTTGGGAAAGAGAGATGCCGGGAGACCTAGAGAGCGGGGGAAGAGATGTGTGCATGCCCGAGAGACAAAGTGATAGAGACCTATATTGGGGTCCGGACTTTAGAAGAGAGAGGGGTGTTAATGTGCTTGTGTGTTGGTGTTTGGGGGAGAGAACGACTTCTCTCT
>NC_041389.1:194089331-194115741 GCF_002162155.2 Triticum dicoccoides | reverse complement strand
CTACATTTGAGGGACTTTAGCGTAATTGAGATATACATGGTCAATAGTGTGTGCACTCATGGTTGATAAATTTGTTTCATAGTTTGGACTATGAGATAACGATACTTTTGAACGTGCGTGATATACCTTGATGTACCAGAATTACAAACCTAAGATTGGAATTTTGGAATTCGACTCCATCATTAGCTTTTGTAATTCATTTAAACCGAGGTACATTTTTTAAGCCGAGATTTCGTGATTTCAAATTCATATATCAAACCTAGAGATATACACATACGGGCATGTTCAAACTTTATAATCATCCACTTTATTCATACACATACACATTTTTGCTTTTGTCATCATATTTAGGATAAACACATTTGGAATTTCATTTGAATTGGACCATATGATGGTATTTGCTTGTACTAGCTCAACGATCCATATTTGAATTGAATGGACAATCTAAGTTTCGAGTTGGAGACATTGATTTTCAAAACTTGCACTTTTTTTTGCGTGCAAAACAAACAAATTCTCGGCCATGATATCATAGTCGAACGTACAAGAGCAGAATATAATTTTAGGTGCCAAAAGCTTTCAGACTTCCCACTCTCATCGAAATATCTCGCGCCCGAAAGTTTAGCCCTATGATATTCCTATTTTACCCCTGCCACATGAACGGAAAAGGGCTGCTTTGGTAACTCCATTGTTTTCCTCTCTTTGCCCCCAACATTCTTCCCCAGAGCCCCTCCCCTTCCCCTCCCTGACCCCCCAACCACGGCAAGCTGCCGAATCTAGTCCTCCGCCGCAGCGGTGGACCTCACACCCCACCGGATCTACCTTCCACAACTTGGAACCCCCAACTGCCAACTCACCACTTCACCGGAGCCGCTTCAGCGACTGGCTTGTCCACCGCTCCAGATCTCCTTGACCGCCATCATGGTCCACCGCACCGGATCTGCTTAACCGGCTCCCTCGTCCACACAATATAGGCCCTTCACTGAGTTCCTCGTCTGCCCCATTGCTGGCCCTTCATACAAGCCCTCGTCTGCCGCAACAGATCCGCCTCACCGAAAGCACTATACAACGCGCCTGCCGAAGCCTTCGTCCACTGCACTAGACCCGCTCCACGGACGCCATATTCAATTCCATCGGCCCTACTTTACCAGCGCCACAACCTCATCAGGTTATTTCGATTTGTACTCCTTCGGGTTTTCTCTTCATGGTGCAACTGTTCACTTACCACATATGAGCTTTCTTGTATGTCGACAGGTGCCGCAACCATATCACCGGAGCCACTTCAGCGACGGCGACAGCCGGCCCAAACTCAATCGCAACACGAGCACCATCGACGATCCTTAGCTATCAAGTATGACAACGATACCCATACGCCACCGAGAATTAGGTACTATTATCTAACGGCCGGTGCCTACGTTCACTTTCTTAGAATAAGCACCGCACCTTTGAATTTCTTCAGGGCATCATTCATTTTTTCGTGAGACGCGTTATTCTGCTTGCACCTGTAGGGCCATACTTCTGGCAGTGAACATGTTACATGTGCTAAATTACATACCAGTGCACATATAGTTAATATGCTTTAGTTTTGTCCTAAGTATTATTGTACTTCCTAGATATCACTGCCTACTATTTTACTTCTTGCATGCTATATTTATGATAATGGTGTTGTTCTGATGCCACCTGTTGGTTCCATCAGACTGCTTAATGTTCTCTATGCTTAATTACACATCAACAAACTAGCATGTGGTTTCGCTGCTCTTTGTTCATTTTACCTTACATTTTCTGATGCTAGCTATTACATCACTGCTCCGAGCCTCTGTTCATTACTTGTTTGTGTGTTCTTGATCTTCCCAAGTTGCATGACTAATTTGATGCTTCTATTAATTATGGAGCTGCCAACCCCATCAAGCAAAATATTTGTTCTTTTGGGGCTGGCACCTGGAACAAGCATAAAAATAGAGGGAAGCAGATATATTATCGTGTATGCACACACCGTTCTTTCATTAGTTTAGATGAACCATTGATGATCAATTCAGACCAGTGCATGCGATTAAAACTAATTTTACCTAAATAGAGAGTGCAGAATAAACTACAACAACTAGATTTGCAACCACGGGATGCTGACGATATCTTCAAAGAACATTGAAACAGCAGCGAGGCTTCACAGCAACATATGGTAAGCCAGTGTGTTTTAGTACATGTGAAATGTAATGCGAGTGGGCTGCTTCCTTGGCTTGTGCCCTCAACCTGTAATCCTACAGTATTACAAATAGTTCAGTTGTCTGCTTTGCTGTATTGCTTGATTCGAATGCTTGTTTGTTACTTGTTACGCTATACCCGAGTTGGCCAATATGTCAGCAGTGCCTGCTGTACTATCGTAAATAATTGCATGCCTAGTTCATTTGAGTCCTTTACTTTTCCTCTGAACTTCATCACAAGACTGTCTTTGTAGTTTATATGAGGCCGCACTGTTAAGTGCTTTCTCAGATTATTTTAACTGCTTAGATGCCTTGGCAACTTAAATATAGTGGTGGTACACTCCCTTTCAACTAGGGATGTCAACTGGGTCCTGTTTAATCCCGATTAAAGTCCACTAGTGGTCTGATATTTCAAAAGAGTTTTTGGTTTTTGAGGAAAATGAACTAGGGAGCTAGCAAAAACTAACTAGATGGGACTGGCAGATGTCGCTTATTTGCCACTTACATCCCTAGTTTGATCTTACCATTTTAATTTCTTTTCGGCCGATGCTGCTTCGAACCATTTAAATATAGCTTGCCATGCTCGGAAATAATTCATATGTTGTTTACCATGTAAGCTTACTGCCTGGATCATGCGATAACTATCTCTTACTTATGTCCAGCGGAAACCTTTCAGGATGCCGTTCACACTAGGACACAATGTACAACCCCAGAATCTATTTGTGGAAGCAGTGCGCCATCCATGCTACCAGATGGTAGCAGTTCAGAGGCAACACCGCCGGAGAGCAGTCTGAGCACAGATATTATAGTTCTTGAGGCTCTACTAAAGGCAGAAAGAGATGGTGTGGCTGCCATGAATGAGGTAATCTTTATCTTGAGGCTGGAAATTATGCAATTAGTGGCACACATTATGCAAGCAACCCAAGAATTGGAGGAAGTAAGAATGTTGCATTTGAAGATGGAGGAGGTCCTGCTGTTTCTGCTATCTGAAGCCCAGAGTAATCCCGGTTATTCTTTAGATACCAGTTGAAATTGTCATTAGATTATTGTACTTGCATGTTGTGTCATGTCTCTGAATGGATTATGTTGTGAGACCCCCTATGTTGTCCATGTGTTGTAATGATCCAAATTTTTTACGGGAGGTAATCCTCAGTACTTGTATGATTGATATAAGGTGAACTATTTTTCGTGTGAGCATATTGTATTGGATGAAAAAACTGTTTGACTCAAAGTGTATCCAACCTATTGAATTCGAAGATCACGACATTTCTAAATCATAATCATATATAAAGGTGGAATAAATCTTTGATGTGGTTTTGAAGAAATAAATAACAAAACGTAAAATTATATATGGATTGGATTTGAATTTAGTTTGCCAGGGCCCAGGGAAAATGTGAATGCTAATTCTCCCAAGTTTTGAGCGAAGCGGATAAACACCCACTATAATTTGTGGGCTGCCCGAAGCAAGTGTTTGCAATATGGAAATTACTATCTACTCCTGACACTTGACGTCCTTATCGACCGGATTTACACTGCTGTCGATAGGGGTAGACTAGTAACTTCAATCAGACGTGACATGACGGCCTCTGAGCCCATTCAGACACGGTGGGCGCCAAACGTGGGCGGCAAAACACATTTGATTCAAGCTCGTCCGAAAGACATGTGTCTCTCCCTCAATTTACCCATTCATACACGGTGGGCGGCAAAACAAACTCTCCTCATCCGAAACTGATGCAGGCTAATATTTTAAATAGGGGCAAATGTGTAACTTCCCTCAGACGTGACACAACCGCCCTACCTGTGAGCCCTGTTCATACACTATGGGCGCCACCCGTGGGCGGCAAAACACCCTCTCCTCGCCCGAAATAGTTACCGGCAAATATTTGGGAGATGCGAGATTACTGTCCTATCCCCAACTGACGTGATGTCCGAAATTTTAAATGGGGGATAAGTTCGTAACTTTCCCACATTTCAGAGAAGCGTGTCCCAAAGTTTAAGGTCCCCCTCCTCTCCATTTCCCCATTCATACATCGTCGACGCCACGACAACCTCCCCACTGCTGCCAGCCTCCTACGTCCGCCACCCCATCCTCCACCTTGCGGGAGCCACTACCCCTACCCCGTCGTCCACTACAAGAGATGGACGTCTCTCATCCACGGCGCTGGACCAGGATCCTCTCATCGCGTCCTCTCGCTTCATCGGCGCCATCGTCCACCTTGCCGTTGCCGCTCCTACGACCGCCTCGTCCACGGCAACAAGATTTATCCCCTGACCCGGCCGTCTGCCGTCTAAAGTCTTCTTCCCCGCCGCCGACAGCCATCGCATCCGCAACACCCTCAACATATCAGCAAAGGCCTACATGGCATCACAAGAGAGGTGGTACTCTTCCATATGTGCTTAAGTTATTAATCTCACCCGGAAAATAGATCGTAATTTGTTTACTGTACTTTTATTGTCCGTACCAAATCGTAGTGGCTAGTTGAAAGCAAACATTGGTTGCGAAGTAGCTTTGTCTGGTTTGCACCTTCAAATCCGCCATGGCACGGGCACTATACTCGTAAAGCTTATGGTTTCCCCCCTTTATATTCACTACCATCATCGTAGGTGCTTTGTGTCATGCTAGCACTGCTCCTCAAGACCTCAACCCAAAGCTTACGTGTTGAAATACGAATCTGATATGACGCTCATATCACTAAAACAGAGAACGTTTAATTGGTCACCTAATGTTCCTATATTCGTTTCGAAAAGCATGTGCGCCACCCGCTGGCCTCGAGCCTCGAGAGGCCCAGGGGGCTCGGGAGGCTCCCAAAGATGCACCTCCATCTCCGCCTGGGTCGCCTAGTGCCTGGCCTCGTGATCCACCAGGTTGTCCCTTGTGTAGTGCTGGAATGCCTCAGCTGTGCTTGGTAGGCCGAGTGGCATGCGGACGTAGCTGTGGGGTGAACCCTCGCATCGGTCGACACGAGACAGCCAGAAGAGCTGCCGAGATGCAGCCCTGTTGAGCCCTGGGATGTCGATGCAGACGTGGAACTCCTTACCCTCGTCAGGGCAGTGAGCCGCGCCTTGTGGTAGGCGGCGATCGCCTTGCAGAACCCTTGCCTCTTGAATCTCCTTGATTGCCTTGCTGATGAACGCCTGAACGCCTGGCGCCGTCCGCCTGATGTCTTCTCCCGAGAAGTGTGTGCTGAAGCACGCTTCCTTGCGGTGCCCGAGCGTCTCCCTCGTGACTCTGGCTAGGTCTTAGGCCCTCCCAAGGAGAGCCCCCGAGCCCAGCCTGAGAGGGGCGCCGGGCGCGCCTTCCTATGCAATAAGTGAAGGCGCCCCGTCTGGGGACGCGAGGCTCAGCGCAACATCCTCGGGCGATGCTTGCTCGTGAGATCCCTGACCTAGCTGCAACTTCTTCATCTTGGGGGCGACCTCAGGAAGGAGGGCACTGCCCTCATCCTCAGGGTTCTCGACTGCTGCAGCCTAGTAGGTGCGCTCTAGGGAGCACACCGCGTCCTTTTCCTGGCATGCGACCATGATGACGCCACCACTTCCTGGCATCTTGAGGACGTTGTAGCCGTGGTGAGTCGCTGCCATGAACTTGGCCAGTGTTGGGTACCCTAGGATGGCGTTCTACGGTAGGTGAATGTCGGCGACGTCGAAGTCGATGAGCTTGGTGTGGTAGTTATTGCGTTCGCCGAAGGTGACAGGGAGATGGACCTGTCCTATCGAGTGTTTGGAACCGTCGGTCACTCCTGAGAATGGCTTGGTTGACTGAAGCTGGTAGTACGACACTTGGAGCCCGTCGAACGTTTGAACAAATGGGAAATTGAGCCCCGCTCCACCATCGATGAGAGTCTTGGTGACGGCCACGTTGCTGATGACGGGTGAGCAGAGCATGGGGAGCGCGCTTGTAGTGGCCGCGCACTTGAGTTGGTCTGAGGAGCTGAAGGTGATGGCGCATTTGGACCACCTGAGCGTGCGAGTTGCTTTGGGCTTGGGAGCGCCGTGTTCACCTTGTTGCGAACTGCTTGAAGATGCGGTGAGAAGCCGGGGCCTGTGAGCCTCCTAGGATGCAGGCAATGGCTCGAGGCTCCTAGAAGCCCCCAGCCCCCTCGTCGTGGTTATGATCTTCGTTCCTTATCGGTGGTTGAGGCAGTGGAGGAAGACTGGCATTGCCCTGAGGGCGCTCCTCACGAGGCTGCTCCCTCCAGGCACCCTTGCGAGGTTGGCCCTGCCAACGGTCCTCCCGAGGATTGTCACGCCACTCCTGGCGATGGTCGTGTCCGTCCCAGCGTCCTCCACCTCGGCCACCTCCACGGTCGTAGACTCGATCGTTGCACTCGGGGCATCAACCGAGGCGCCCGTCATGGAGGGCCCTGAGCTCCTGGCAGTCATTGGTGTTGTGGTTGTGGACATTGTGGAAGACGCAGAACGATCGGTTGCTTTTGGACGACTCGGGGTGGACGCAGCCGCGCTTCATCTCTGGCTCGGCCGCGAGCACGGCCGTCCCTTTGCGCTTTATGTCCTTGGCCTTGGCCTTCTTGTCTTCGGGGTCAGCATTGGGGAGCTCGAGGAGGGAGAGGCACCCCTCTTCCGCTCTTGCACACTTGTTCGCCATATTGAACATCTCCAAGGCTGTGCAGACGTCCTCATGGATGGCAAGATCCTCCTTCATCTTGACATTGTCAGGACCCCTATTCTAAGTCACACCGATCTAGCATGTAACACCTCATATCACTTTGCGGCCTCACGCATGGTATTCCCACGGGCGTCGCCTTACCAGGCCCGGGACCGTTTGCGCCTTTTGGCTCTCGTATATGATAGTGTTGCTAGCATCCATATGACAGAGAACCCGGGCTGACATGGCTAGTCGTGAACCCAAAGTGGCGCTAACTTACAGGGACATGCATACATGACCCAGCAACGAACGTGTCGATCAACAGTGAATGAACCCAAGTCGTAGCAAGCTACAAGGACTTAAAGGAACACCGCGTCACATTTCCCTGAAGGGACAGACACATGAACGAACAAGGACACATGCCGGCCAGCCTAAGTGTTCGAGAGCAGTAGCAAGCTACCATGGCTCAGTGGAAGCACTAGGAGACATTTCCCGGTAAGAGAGGTTACCAAGGATAAACAACTAGGTAGTCAGAGCCCACACTTACCAAGCATTTCAAACATACACACAATATTCTTGATATGTGCAAATACAACATGGCATCACAATAAAACTCTACAACTGAAGTATTTTATTTAAAGGCTCCAGAGAGCCATACATATCATTCATATAGGTAGGGGTCTCACGACCCGACATTCAAGTCATTATACAAGCCATAAGCGGAAGCAGTATGTCTAGGTACAGACATCTAGAAAGTAAAAGGCTTGAGGAAGCCTATCTATCCTACAAGGGTCCACCATGTGCTCAGGATCACGACCTGGGCCTCAGGCTACTCCTCGATGTCAAGATCTACGTAAAACCCATCGGAAAGGGGCATCAGCCTCTTCTGCAATTGTAATTAACCAAACATGAGTACAAAGGTACTCAACAAGACTTACATCAGATCCTACATACATGCACATTATCAATAAAGGGATTGTGGGGTTCTTTCAGCAAGCCAACTTTGACTCTTGGCTAAACTATCTTACGAGACACCAACTTGTAATTGTTTTGCACATTCGAGTCCACTACTCACCACAACAATACACTATCGAGGATCCACTCCGTCATCCTACGGAAGGGCCATCCACGACACTCACACTTGTCTTGAGGCTTTTAATAGTTTCCATTTACTTATCTAGGAACTGTATAGGCAACCAAGTAGTCCTTTACCGCAGACGCGGCTATTCGAATAGATGATGTTAACCCTGCAGGGGTGTACTTCTTCGTACATGTTTCCACCACTTAGCGTCTGCACATGACATGTGCTCGGCAGACTTCAAGCGAAAGCCGACGTGGGTGTAGACCACGACCTGACTAACCACACAAGTCTCTAGTCCAAGTTTATTGCCTATTCAGGTTCCATCCGCAGGGAGTCCGGCCGAGGTTTCCACATACGGCCCTGAACGATGTGTACAGGGTTCCGAGACACCAAACGGGCGCCCGGCGTACCCGACCACGTACCTACCGCATCACAACCCACCCCGAGGGTCAGCGCTGCGCACGGCCTCCAGTATACTACAAACACCAAAAACTACTTGCAACTCCTGGACAGAGGACAAGGGCGGCTAATAAGTTGAGCAGGGTCATATTTCAGGGCCCAATGCATGGTAGTAGCTGAATCTTAAATCACACATATAGATCTCAGTGCTTAGGGACGGTTCCAATGAAACAACCCACTATGTACTCCTACATGGCCTCTTATCGATACCTTTACCAAATTGTGTTCAACACATCACTCTCATTACCGACATGATCATTTCACTCTGGCCCATCACCCAGATGAACCAGAACTAACACGACTCTAAGCATAGCGGGCATAGCAAGGTAGGAAACACAAACATGGCTCATCAACTCCTACACATGCTAGTGGGTTTCATCTAGTTACTGCGGCAATGATTGGTCATGCAGAGGAAATGGGTTCAACTACCATAACACACATCAGTTTGAAACGCGGTTGTCTTAAATGCAGTAAATGAGAGTAGGAGCGAGAACATGGGATTTTATCAATATGATCAAATGGGTGGTTGCTTGCCTGGCAGGTCTGCAGACTGGTACTGTCCTTTGATCGGGTACTCACGGTAATCCTCCGGGACAGAATCTACCTTAGAGAGCACCGGTAACACAATCAATACACAATATTATGCAACAATATGATGCATGCATGTGACATGGCAATATGAGCATGTTGGGATAATGCAACTATAACCGGATGGGTTTGAGCTACTTTGAACCAAAGATTCAAACCCAAACTCATTCTGTGATCTTAAATAGCGCCTTATCATGTTTTGCACTAAACAGTAGGCTTAACTTGTTTAAACATGCACGAAACCAGTACAAATGGATAGATTGGATTTTTCTGATCATTTTTCATATATAACCCTTTGCATTTGGAGTTATAGATTAATTTCTATGAATTTTCGAAGTTAGCACTATTTTCTGGAATTTCCTGAATAAGAATAAATCCAGAAAATGTATTACTGCGTTGGCATTTGATACGTCTCCAACGTATCTAATTTTCCAAACACTTTTGCCCTTGTTTTGGACTCTGACTTGCATGATTTGAATGAAACTAACCCGGACTGACGCTGTTTTCAGCAGAACTGCCATGATGTTGTTTTATGTGTAGAAAGCAAAAGTTCTCGGAATGTCCTGAAAATCCACAGAGGGACTTTTTGGAAAATATAAAAAATACTAGCGAAAGAATCAAGACCAGGGGGCCCACACCCTGTCCACGAGGGTGGGGGGCGTGCCCCCTCCCCCTGGGCGCGCCCCCCTGTCTCGTGGGCCCCCTGGACCTCCACCGACCTCAACTCCAACTCCGTATATTCACGTTCCGGAAGAAAAAAATCAGAGAGAAAGTTTCATCGCGTTTACGACACAGAGCCGCCGCCAAGCCCTAATCTCTCTCGGGAGGGCTGATCTGGAGTCTGTTCGGGGCTCCGGAGAGGGGGATTCGTCGCCGTCATCATCATCAACCATCCTCCATCACCAATTTCATGATGCTCACCGCCGTGCGTGAGTAATTCCATCGTAGGCTTGCTAGACGGTGATGGGTTGGATGAGATTTAGCATATAATCAAGTTAGTTTTGTTAGGGTTTGATCCCTAGTATCCACTATGTTCTGAGATTGATGTTGCTATGACTTTGCTATGCTTAATGCTTGTCACTAGGGCCCGAGTGCCATGATTTCAGATCTGAACCTATTATGTTGTAATGAATATATGTCTGTTCTTGATCCTATCTTGCAAGTCTATAGTCACCTATTATGTGTTATGATCCGACAACCCCGAAGTGACAATAATCGGGATACTTCTCGGTGATGACCATAGTTCGAGGAGTTCATGTATTCACTATGTGCTAATGCTTTGTTCCAGTTCTCTATTAAAAGGAGGCCTTAATATCCCTTATTTTCCTCTAGGACCCCGCTGCCATGGGAGGGTAGGATAAAAGATGCCATGCAAGTTCTTTTCCATAAGCACGTATGATTATTTACGGAATACATGCCTACATTACATTGATGAACTGGAGCTAGTTCTGTGTCGCCCTATGTTATAACTATTACATGAGGAATCACATCCGACATAATTATCCATCATTGATGCATTGCCTACGAGCTTTTCACATATTGTTCTTTGCTTATTTACTTTTCCTTGCTATTGTTACAATCACTACAAAAACCCAAAAACATTATTTTTGCTACCATTACCTTTATTATCATACTACTTTGCTACTAAATACTTTGCTGTAGATACTAAGTTATCCAGGTGTGGTTGAATTGACAACTCAACTACTAATACTCAAGAATATTCTTTGGCTCCCCTTGTGTCGAATCAATAAATTTGGGTTGAATACTTTACCCTCGAAAGCTGTTGCGATCCCCTACACTTGTCGGTTATCAAGACTAATTTCTGGCGCCGTTGCCGTGGAGCATAGCTCTACTCTCTGAGTCACTTGTGATTTATATCTATTGATCACTATGAAGAACTTGAAAGACGCGAAACTACGATCTATCCCTCAACTACGAGGGGAGGTAAGGAACTGCCATCTAGCTATGCACTAGATTCTCCTTCTCTTTTGAGTAAGCTTGCGACACCTAAACCTGTTACTGCTATGAATTCTGATATGCCGCATGTTATTGATGATGCCACTTCTGCTATGCATGATACTTATGATGAAACTACTTCTGTGCATGATACTACCTTGCCATTAGGTGAATTTCTTGATGAACAACTTGCTAGAGTTAGGGGGAATGAAATTATTGAAGATGCTATTATTGATGATAGTGATGATGAAAATTCTCCCAATGATTATGTATTGCCTGTTGTTCCTGAGGGTTATGTTATGAATGAAGAAGCTGCCAGAGCTATCTTTGCTTGCAATGATAGATATGATCTTAAGAAATTATTAGCTAAATGGAAGCAGCAGTCTCCTAATGCTAGAATGAAACCTGACCCTGCTTTTGCCACTTCACCTATCTGTCTTACTGATATGGATTATGAATTCTCTGTTGATCCTGAAATAATTACTTTACTTGAATCTGATCCTTTTTATGGCCTTGAATATGAAATTGTTGTGGCACATCTTACCAAGTTGAATGATATAGCCACCCTATTTACTCATGATGATAGATCTCGCTATTTTTATATCCTTAAGATATTTCTGTTCTCATTAAAGGGTGATGCTAAGACTTGGTATAATTCTCTTGCTCCTGGTTGTGTGTGTAGTCCCCAGGATATGATTTATTACTTCTCTGCTAAATATTTCCCTGTTCATAAGAAACAAGCTGCCTTGCGGGAAATTTATAATTTTGTGCAAATCGAAGAAGGGAGTCTCCCACAAGCTTTGGGGAGGCTTCTCCGATTAATTAATGCTTTGCCTGATCATCCTCTTAAGAAAAATGAAATACTTGATATCTTTTTTAATGGACTAACCTATGCTTCCAAGGACTACTTGGATAGTTGTGCTGGTTGTGTTTTCAGGGAAAGAACAGTCGACGAAGCTGAATTACTATTGAATAATATGTTGACTAATGAAAATAATTGGACTCTCCCTGAGCCAATTCCTGAGGCAATTCCTGAACCAATTAAGCCAACTCCTGAGCCTATTCCTAAACCCACTCCGAAGAAGAGAGGTGTTTTATTTCTTAGTCCTGAAGATATGCAAGAGGCAAAGAAATCAATGAAAGAAAAAGGTATTAAAGCTGAAGATGTCAAGAATTTACCACCTATTGAAGAAATACATGGTCTTAATATACCGCCTATTGAAGAACCACATCGTCTTGATAACCCGACACATGTAGTAAAGGTAACTTCTCTCTCTAGATATGATAAAGTTGAAATCCCCTCTACTAAATTTCATATCCCATGCTTAGATGAATTTGATGATTTTATGGCTACGTAAGAAAGTTTTAATGCTTATGTTGGTAGAGAATTATGGAATAATGCTTTTGAAATAGGACGTGTGAGCGATAATATGGCTAGAGTTAAAGGTGAACTCAAACTCATTAGCAAATATACTTCTAAGGTTGCTACTCAAGCTGAGCAAGTACTTAAAGCTCAAAATGATTTGCTTGATGAATTAAATAGTAAAAATGACTTTGCTGTTAGAGTGGCTACTAGAGCTGGTAGAATCACTCTGGAACCTTTGTATCCTGAAGGCCACCCTAAGAGAATCGAGCAAGATTCTCAGAGAAATAATTTAGAGGCACCTAGTTCTTCTAAGAAGAAGAAAAAGAAAAACGATAGGACTTTGCATGCTTCTAGTGAACCTACTGTAGACACACTTGAGAATCCCAATGATCTTTCTATCTTTGATGCTGAAACACAATCAGGTGATGAACATGAACCTAGTGATAATGTCAATGATAATGTTCATGTTGATGCTCAACCTAGCAAAAATAATGAAGTAGAGATTGAACCTGCTGTTGATCTTGATAACCCACAATCAAAGAATCAACGTTATGATAAGAGAGATTTTGTTGCTAGGAAGCACGGTAGAGAAAGAGAACCATGGGTTCAGAAACCCATGCCCTTTCCTCTATGCGCTTAACTGATATGCTCAAAGTAAATCCTTATGCTAAATATATGAAGGATATCATTACAAATAAAAGGAAGATACTAGAAGCTGAAATTTCCACCATGCTTGCTAATTACACTTTTAAGGGTGGAATACCAAAGAAACTTGGAGATCCCGGGGTACCAACTATACCATGCTCCATTAAAAGAAATTATGTTAGAACTGCTTTATGTGATCTTGGAGCCGGTGTTAGTGTTATGCCTCTCTCTTTATATCGTAGACTTGAATTGAATAAGTTGACACCTACTGAAATATCTTTACAAATGGCTGATGAATCACCTGCTATACCTGTCGGTATTTGTGAGGATGTGCCTGTTGTGGTTGCAAATGTCACTATCTTAACGGACTTTGTCATTCTTGATATTCCCGAGGATGATAGTATGTCGATTATCCTTGGTAGACCCTTTTTGAATACTGCAGGGGCTATTTTTGATTGCAACAAAGGCAATGTCACTTTTCATGTTAATGGTAATGAGCATACGGTACACTTTCCGAGGAAACAATCTCAAGTTCATAGCATCAATTCTATTGGAAAAGTTCCAACTATCATTATTGGAGGTTTTGAATTTCCTCTCCCTACTGTCAAGAAAATGTATGATATTCTTATTGTTGGAGATTTTCATATCCCCGTTGAGGTAACTTAGTGTTATTTGAAATTTCTCCGGTTCCGTGTTATTCGGAATGAGTTTGTTAACAAGACTTGATCAACCTTGTTAGTGGATTCATTTTGATGATCACGAGAAGGATGAAGCTAGAAGGCACAACCTTCTGTACCCTCTTTTTACTTTCTGTTATTTAGAATAAATAAAGCAAAAATAGTATTATCTGTCTGTTTTCTGAATTATCCGTGCAATAAAAAATATCTCGAAAATAAAAGTGCTCCAAATGCCCTGCAAATTTAGTATGATTTTTTATGGAATATTTGAGGATTTTAGGCACTGAAATCACTACAGGAGGGGCAAGCACCAGGCCACAAGAGTGGAGGGCGTTCCCACCCCCTGGGCGCGCCCCCTGTCTCGTGGCCCCCTGGTGGCCCCCCTCCACTTATGCCAGCACCCACACACTTCATCTTCTACCCAAAAAATCCCCATCCGGCTCAAGCACGAGTTCTAGCCATTTTGCTGCGATTTTCGATCTCCTTGCTCAAAGCTCCATTCACAAAACTGCTTTGGGAGATTGTTGCTTGGTATGTGACTCCTCCTTTGGTCCAATTAGTTTTTGTTCTAGTGCTTTATTGATTGCAAATTCTTGCTGCATAGGTGACCATGTTCTTGAGCTTGCATGTTGAATTTATGAGGTCCCAAGCAATTCTAATGCATGATATAGGCTCTAGGCACTTGTAGGAGTAGTTGCTATCAATCTTGTCTAGTTTTATTCACTTTTATTTTGAAGTTACTAAAATTTCAGAAATTTTCAGAAAATGTTAAGGAAACTTTTGAGGGGCTCTTTTAGCCAAGGCTCTAAGGAAAAACAAGCCAAAGAGAAGGAAAAAGCCAAGTATAATCTTCCTCGCTTAGCGGAAGTACGGTCGTGTGAATGGCCATGCGATGATTTCTTGAAAGAAGCTGGAATTCATGAAGATTTTTATTCTTTGACCGAGAACGCAGGCCTCACCGGTTTCCTCCACGACCGGATCGATCCGTACCTCTCACTCACCAATACTTTCATGCAAATTTTTTATTATTATCCTAAGAGGTCACCGCCTGCAGTATCATTTCATTTATATGATGAATTCAGAGAAGATGCTCTTGTATAACCTTAGATTTAATAAGAAACACAACGAGACTATTATTTTGCCTGCGCCTCTGTTGTTTTATTTGACTGCAGATAATTTTCTTTTTACACCGGAGGCGGTGTACACTCATTGAGCCCAAGCATCCACCCCAGAACCTGAACCTGAGCCGGAACCTGCACTGGACCCTTATCGTGCATCATCTTTCCAGTGGGATCTGGAGATGACCAGCCAGTGGTATCCTGATTACGCTTCCTAGTACACCGGGGAGAGTAGCGGCGGTCCTTGGTACTAGACCAACTTAGGCCAAAAGCCTAAGCTTGGGGGAGTACGTATTTCTCACCGACTTTACATTCATGTTCACACACTAAGTCGTCGGTGCTCATACTCTTTCATTGTATTATCCATGTTAGTTTAATTTTCTTTTTCACTTTCTTCTTGTGTGTTTGATAAACCTTAAGAAAAACCAAAAAAATTAGTTAGCTTAATTTCCATGCTTGTAGTAGAATTAAAATGAAAACCCAAAAAGATTTCTAGTTCTTCTTCTTATTTGTTGGGAGCTTTCCCGTGTAAATAGTTTTATTTTCTTTTCTTTCCTTTGGGGGTCGAGAAGACCATATTGAAAATGTTTAGTGGCTCTCATATGCATGATTGTTTATTTAACTTAGAGGCCATATGACTTGTCTTCTCTCTTGAGTTGAATGCTTGCAGATTCCAGCTTAGTCCAATGCACGTGCACTCTTATTATTATACACATCGTTCGGTCGTGCAAGTGAAAGGCAATAATGACGATATATGATGGACTTATTGAGATGAGAAAAGCTGGTATGAACTCGACCTCTCTTGTTTTTGTAAATATGATGAGTTCATCGTTTCTGATTTAGCTTATCATGAAGTAAACATATTTGCAATGACATTTAGAGATTATAGTTGCTTGTGCCATGCTTGATTAGCTATGAGTTATAATGGTTTACCTTGCGTGCCAACATGCTATTAGAATGATTATGATGTGGTATGATGGGATGGTATCCTCCTTTGAATGAATTGAGTGACTCGACTTGGCACATGTTCACGCATGTAGTTGAAATAAATCAACATAGCCTTCATGATATCCATGTTCAAGGTAGATTATATCCTACTCATGCCTGTACTCGGTGTAAATTAATTTAATGCATGTTTATGACTGTTGTCGCTCTCTCAGTTGGTCGCTTCCCAGTTGTCGGTGTCAAAACCGGCGGATCTCGGGTAGGGGGTCCCGAACTGTGCGTCTAGGCGGATGGTAACAGGAGACAAGGGACACGATGTTTTTACCCAGGTTCGGGCCCTCTCGATGGAGGTAAAACCCTACTCCTGCTTGATTGATATTGATGATATGGGTAGTACAAGAGTGGATCTACCACGAGATCAAGGAGGCTAAACCCTAGAAGCTAGCCTATGGTATGATTGTTGTTCGTCCTATGGACTAAAATCCTCCGGTTTATATAGACACCGGAGAGGGCTAGGGTTACACGGAGTCGGTTACAATGGTAGGAGATCTACATATTCGTATTGCCAAGCTTGCCTTCCACGCCAAGGAAAGTCCCATCCGGACACGGGACGAAGTCTTCAATCTTGTATCGTCATAGTCTTGGAGTCCGGCCGATGATGATAGTCCGGCTATCCGGACATCCCCTAGTCCAGGACTCCCTCAGTAGCCCCCGAACCAGGCTTCAATGACGACGAGTCTGGCGCATATATTGTCTTCGGCGTTGCAAGGTGGGTTCTCCTCCAAATTCCATGTGCTTGCCGAATAGTGTCTGGCTTCCTTATAAATGTTGCGCTCCTTGGCTTCCACGCCCAATAATGGCCCTCTTCCACGTGTCGTACGAATGCGAAAAGCCAGGGTATTTTTACGTTTTACCCCCAGCTGCGCGAATAAGTTGCCTATAAGAGAGGCAAGAGTCTAGTTCCAAATCACACCATCCTCCTTCCGTGAGCACTCATCGGAGCGCTTCTGACAAAAATCCATTCCACCATGGACCGTCGACGCGGCTCCTCCTCTCGCGCTCCCAGCCCTCAGCCTGGGGATTGGAGGAGATGTTCAGTCCCGCACAGCGAGCTGGTGACACTCCAAGCGGAGGGATATCTTCCTCCGGCCTTTATGGTCCCGGTTCGAGTCGGGCTGGCCACCTACAAAGGTGGAAAGCAGGCGGAGAATACCCCCAGTCCCTCCAAAGGAGAGCGGGTGTGTTTCGTCCCTTATCTAATAAGGGGGCTCGGATTTCCCATACATCCATTTCTCCGGGGGCTTCTGGAGTTCTACGGACTCCAGCTTCATCACCTTACGCCCGCCTCCATTCTGCACATTGCGGGTTTCGTAGCTCTTTGCGAGCTGTTCTTGGGCATCGAGCCCCATTTCGCACTGTGGAAGAGACTGTTTTGCCTCGTACCCCATTCTCACGAGGGGTCGATATATCAAGTGGGCGGAGCCGAAATATGGCGCATCGCCGGGACCGGATATCTGTCCGGAACCCCAAAGAAGGCGTCCGAAGACTGGCCCTCAGAATGGTTTTACATAGAAGACGCTCCACTGCCGGACCCAGTTCGGATCGGCCTCCCAGAGTTCAGCAACGCTCCTCTGAAGAAACGCCTGAGTTGGCGCCCGCGGAGCCCTCAACGGGAAGATGACATGAGCATCCATTATCTGATGGGCCGGATAAGGTTGTTGGCCCATTCCGGATTGACCATGATTGGAGTCATGGCCACGTGCATTATGCGAGGGGTGCAGCCGCTCCAATATAGGGGCCACCCCATGTGGGATTTCAACAGGGAGAATGACGCCACCCGTCATGGCCGCAAGGGGCCGGGATCGGCCGCCGATCTGGTGAAGATCCTGTCCGGCTTGTACAAGGGGGAGAAGGAGGACTTCCTCCAAACGAGCCCATTAAATGGGTTCTCCATGAATAACCCTCGGAGCTGGGTAAGCGGACTTTTATTCATCCGACCCGTGCTTTCAAAGTTAAGTGCCTTACTTTATGATTTTGACGCAGGAACTACGTCGGGATGTGGAGGGCGTACACAGTCCGGCTCCACAACCCGAGGATCCGGGAAGATCCCTTGATCCGGCCTCCGAAGAGGATCCGGACATAAAGGTGGAGCTAATTGACGGGGTGTTCCACCAACTCAGCATGGACAATGCTCTAGTCGCCATTACGGCTGACTACCCCGGTTTATCTCCGGCTTCCCAGGTAATTATGACCGGAGTCCTGACACCATTACTTCGTCCTTGCATATTTCTGACCACCGTATACCAACGGTGTCTTGCAGGAGGTGCCTTCAAGGCGGGAAGCCGAAGCCGCGGCGGCTGACCAACAAGGGTCAGTTCGGCCCAGCAGGCGGAAGAGGGGTGCGGTGCGAATCGAAACGTCGCCGCAACGGTATAGCTCGCCACCGTTGTTTAAGGAAAAGATTCCTAGGAGGTGTATTAATGCTCATGACTTTTCCAGGAGAAAGAGCGCTCGCCGAACTGTGCCCGGAGAGGTTGCCAACCAAGCCTCCACCAGCCAGGCTCCAACACCTGGTCCGGAGGGGGAGGCGAGCGCAAGGCGCGAGCCGGATACTCCTCCAACGGAGGATGCCGACAGGCTGTCCGCCACCAGGTCTGAGGTGGAGAGCGCCATGAAACATAGGCGCCGCCGAACAGTTCTTTGTGACGCGTGTTTCTCCCCAGAGGCGTTAAATGACTTTAATGCGGGAGACGCGCACCTCCGTGCCGCTCAAGATGGTTTGACCAGAGCCACGGAGCAGTATGTGAAGGACATACGGGTAAGGAATTTTAATAGTTATATATGCCAGTAGCCCCCGAGGCTTAAAGTAGTGTAGAATAACTGATTTAAGGATCATTCAATATGCAGGATCTTACGGAGAAGAATACCTAATTGTCTCAGAAGCTTCAAGAGTGCAAGGCCCAACTTGAGGCCGCACTAGCCGCCGCAGGAGGAGACACAGAGACCCCCTCCGGTAACACATATTTCAAAAATGTTTTATGGCGTGCGGCGTGCGTATAAGTCTGACAAATTTTTTGCAGAGGGCGCCGGACTAGATCTGGACAAGCAACAGCTACTGCGCCAGCTGAAGGCCGGCGAGAGGGTGCTTATGAAGGTGCAGCAGGAGACGAACAAACTCCAAGATGCCCACACCCAGCTGGGAGAAGAGCTGAAAGGTGTTCGGGCCCAGCTGTCTGGCTCCGTGAAGGAGAATCAGCGGCTTCATTGCGGCATTTATAGTAAGTGCTTGAGCAAACTCTTTTGAAAAGAAGAGTTCGGCGAGGAAGTCAATTGACAGAAATGTGTCTTTAGGTGTGCTCACAGGTCGTCCTGCGGAGGAAATGCCCGGTTCAACGGGTGACCAACTTCCCGAGCTGGTGCAACTTCACGAACGTGTTCGGCAGGCGATGAGTGGCGTCGCCCAGGCCTTATGGCCGTCCGTCTCCCTACCCGAGGGCCTTGGAGAGCTTGCGGAGAAGCTTCAGGGAGCACGTCAGCGCTTCCGTTTATGGAAGATATCGGCCTGCCGTCAAGGCGCCAGGGAGGCTTGGGCCATGGTGAAGATGCGGTACAAGAAGGCGGATCCAAACCACATGGCCGAGGTCGGACCTGTGGGGCCCGATGGGAAGGAGATCCCTGTGAGCTTAGTGTACGGCCAAGTAGAGTTGGCTACCAAGTATTCCCAACGGGACTGTAAATTAGACATCCTGTTAGACGGGATTGAGGAGGAGTACAGTCAGTCGATTTGACGATGTATTTAAAATGACATGTAAAATGCCTTCTAGCCGGATTGTAGATCATTTGTCTTTGCCGACCTTTTCGCCTCAACCTCGGGACCCTAGAGTCCGGAGTGTGTCCGAATACCTTCTCGGTTATGAAAAAAACTAGGGCATGCATGGAGACCAGGCGTAGGGGTCATTAGTGCTTTATCAGACAAGTGCCCAACTAGTTATGTTATATTACATGGTTAGTAAGAAACATCTTCCAGGGAGAATAGTTCCGTTAGGGGTTCCTTTCCCTGGGAGGCATGCCCTAAAGTGCATGTCCGGACTGCGAAAAGAGCAGAAAAACATCTGGGGGCAGATAAATAAATAGGTAAAAAATCATCTTTCAAGTCACCGACCGAATATTCCCTTAAGAACGCTAGCTTTCAGCTTCACCCAGTCTGAGGTACACATCCGGCTGACCCGGCAGTAACAATCACAGAGGTGCTCCCTTTACCTCCTAGCCGAACAATCGGGAATGTAGGGGTAATCACAGGAGCCAGGCAACCCAGCTTGGCCAAAACTTAAGTCATATCGATGCATATAATGGTGAATAAAAGGTACATGCGGAAGTTTGACACATGTGTTCGACATAAAGCCTGTATAAATAAGCTTATGTTAAAGAAGCCCCCAGGTATAATGAGTGTGAGTAGCACGTCAAGTGTGTGCGAACAATGCGCAAATCGGCCCTCAAGGGCTTTATGAAAAAAGTGGGAGAAAAGAGAGAAACAAAAGACTACTGAAGTGTAAAATGTGGACGGAGGAAGGAGACGAACTCTGAGTCCGGCGCTAGGCGTAGAATCTTCGGAGGCGGGCTGCGTTCCATGGGTTCGGCTCGAGTCGGTTATCCGATGCATTTCACAGACGGTATGCTCCGCCGGTCAGGACTTGGTCGATGATGAAGGGACCTTCCCATTTGGGCTTGAGTTTGTCCTTTTTCTTGTCCGGCAGGCGTAGAACTAGTTCGCCAACATTGTAAGTTTTGGCCCGTACTTCTCTGCTTTGATATCTTCGAGCCTGCTGCTGATAGAATGCGGAACGAGCCTTTGCCATGTCGCGCTCCTCCTCCAATGCGTCCAAGCTGTCCTGCCGATCCAACTCGGCTTCTCTTTCTTCGTACATGCGCACTCGAGGTGAGTCATGAATTATGTCGCAGGGAAAAATTGCCTCTATGCCGTATACCATAAAGAATGGTGTGAATCCGGTAGTACGGTTTGGCGTGGTCCGCAGCCCCCAGAGTACGGAGTCGAGCTCCTCTACCCAGTGCGTGTTAGATTCCGTAAGGGACCGCACTAATCTGGGTTTGATGCCACTCATGATTAGACCATTTGCTCGTTCAACTTGACCGTTGGTTTGAGGGTGATAGACTGAAGCGTAGTCGAGCTTAATGCCCATATTTTTGCACTAGAGTTTAACCTCGTCGGCCATGAAGTTCGTGCCGTTATCGGTGATGATGCTGTGGGGGACGCCATAACGGTGTGCTACCCCGGATATGAAGTCTATCACTGGTCCGGATTCGGCCGTTTTAACTGGCTTGGCCTCTATCCATTTGGTGAATTTTTCCACCATTACCAACAGGTATTTTTGCTTATGGGTTCCCCCTTTAAGGGGTCCAACCATGTCAAGCCCCCAGACCGCGAACGGCCAGGTGATGGGTATAGTTTTGGGGGCGGTGGGTGGCATGTGGCTCTGATTAGCAAAGAGCTGACAACTGACGCATCGTTGGACTAAGTCCTGAGCATCTGCCCGGGCCGTCGGCCAATAAAATCATGTACGGAAGGCCTTGCCTACAAGGGCCCGGGCTGTAGCGTGGTGTCCGCCTAGTCCGGCGTGAATTTCAGCGAGAAGGTTTCGCCCTTCCTCTTCGGAGATGTACCTTTGAAGGACTCCGGTTGTGCTTTTCTTATAAAGTTCTTCCTCATGGACCTTGTAGGCTTTAGATCGCCGAACTATGCAGCGGGCCTCATTTTGGTCTTCGGGAAGTTCCTGCCTAATTAAGTAGGCTAGGAATAGTTCTGTCCACGGGGCAATTACTGCCATTATTTCATGGGCTGAATGTGTTATTTCATTGGCTGAGCCGCTGATTGTGTCAGATTGTTCTGTGTTGGGTGGTGCGGTTGCTTCCGGGTTGTTATTTCCGGACTCCTCTTCCCATAATACGGATGGCTTAAAGAGCCGCTCCAGGAACATGTTTGGAGGGACGGCGTCGCGCTTTGCGCCGATGCGTGCCAACACGTCGGCTGCCTGGTTATTATCCCAGGCTACGTGGTGGAATTCGAGTCCTTCGAACCGAGCTGACATTTTTAAGACAGCGTTACGATAGGCTGCCATTTTCGGATCCTTGGCGTCAAAGTCTCCGTTTACTTGGGATATTGCAAGGTTTGAATCCCCGCGCACCTCTAGGCGTCGAATACCCATGGAGATTGCCATCCGGAGACCATGTAGGAGGGCCTCATATTCGGCTGCATTGTTGGAGTCCGTGTACATTATCTGAAGTACGTATTGGACTGTGTCTCCAGTTGGGGACTTTAATACGACGCCAGCCCCCAAGCCGGCCAACATTTTGGAGCCGTCGAAATGCATGATCCAATTGGAGTATGCGCCGTACTCTTTAGGGAGTTCGGCTTCGGTCCATTCAGCGATGAAGTCAGCCAAGACTTGCGACTTTATAGCTCGCCGTGGTTTATAGGTTATGTCGAATGGTAAGAGCTCGATGGCCCATTTTGCAATCCTGCCCGTCGCGTCACGGTTGTTTATAATGTCATTGAGGGGTACTTCGGAGGCCACTGTTATCGAACACTCCTGAAAGTAGTGTCGCAGCTTCCGGGATGCCATGAACACCTCGTACGCTATCTTTTGATAATGCGGGTACCGGGACTTGCATGGAGTTAAGACAGTGGATACGTAGTACACTGGTTTTTGAAGAGGGAATTTGTGTCCTTCTGTTTCTCGTTCGACGACGAGTACCGCGCTGACAACTTGATGTGTTGCCGCGATATATAATAACATTGGTTCGCCCAGGTAGGCGCGGCCAGGACCGGATTTGTTGCCAATATGGCCTTTATTTCTTCGAGTTCGGCCATGGCAGCATCCGTCCACTCGAAGTGTTCGGTGCGCCTGAGGAGGCGATAGAGGGGCAATGCCTTCTCTCCCAAACGGGAGATGAAGCGGCTTAAAGCCGCCACGCATCCAGTTAATTTTTGTATTTGTTTGAGGTCTTTAGGGATATCCAACTGTGACAGAGCTCGGATCTTGGCTGGGTTTGCTTCAATTCCTCTACCGGATACAATGAAGCCCAGGAGCTTTTCGGCTGGTACACCGAAAACGCATTTTTCCGGGTTGAGCTTAATGTCATATGCTCGGAGGTTGTCGAATGTGAGCCTCAAATAGTCTACTAGAGTTTCGACGTGTTTGGTCTTGACGACCACGTCGTCTACGTATGCCTCCACTGTTTTGCCGATCTGAGTTGCCAGACATGTCTGAATCATGCGCTGATATGTTGCGCTGGCGTTCTTGAGCCCGAAGGGCATTGTGTTGAAGCAGAATGGTCCATACGGAGTAATGAATGCCGTTGCGGCTTGGTCTGTCTCCGCCATCTTGATTTGATGGTATCCGGAGTATGCGTCGAGGAAGCACAATGAATCGTGTCCTGCGGTAGCATCGATGATTTGATCGATGCGGGGAAGGGGGAAAGGATCCTTTGGACAAGCCTTGTTAAGGTCTTTAAAATCGACACACAGGCGCCAGGATTTGTCCTTTTTTGGTACCATTACCAGGTTCGCTAGCTAGTCCGGATGTTTGATGTCTCTGATGAATCTGGCTTCCAATAGTTTGGCTAGCTCCTCTCCCATTGCCTGTCTTTTGGGTTCGGAAAATCGCCGAAGAGCCTGTTTGACTGGCTTGAATCCTTTTAGGATTTTTAGGCTGTGTTCGGCCAATCCGCGTGGGATTCCTGGCATATCTGAAGGGTGCCAGGCAAAGATGTCCCAATTCTCCCGAAGGAATTCTCGGAGTGCGGCGTCTACATCAGGGTTTAACTGTGCCCCAATGGAGACCGTCTTTGTGGGGTCCGTTGGATGGACCTGGAATTTGACTATTTCGTCCGCTGGTTTAAAAGAGGTGGACTTGGATCTCTTATCGAGTATCACATCGTCCCTGTTCACCGTAGAGCGCAACACAGTGAGTTCCTCTACCGCTAGGGCTTCGGATAGTGCCTCTAGGGCTAGTGCGGCTGTCTTGTTTTCAGCGCGGAGTGCTATGTCCGGGTCACTGGCAAGAGTGATGGTTCCATTGGGCCCGGGAATTTTAAGCTTCATGTACCCGTAGTGGGGTATGGCTTGGAAAATTGTAAATGCCTCTCGCCCAAATAAAGCGTGATATCCGCTGCTGAACGGGGCCACATGGAACGTTACTTCCTCGGACCTGTAATTGTCCGTCGAGCTGAACACCACATCAAGTGTAATTTTTCCTGTGCAGCGTGCTTCCCGACTGGGCATTATTCCTCTAAAGGTTGTGCTGCTTCGCTCAATGCGGCTCCAGTCTATTTCCATTTTTTGAAGGGTTTCCTTGTAGATGAGGTTTAATCCGCTGCCGCCATCCATGAGTACCTTGGGAAGACGAAAGTCGTCCACTATTGGACTGAGGACCAATGCGGCTGGTGCTCGGGCTGTTCGGAGTTTAGGTTCGTCGCTGCGTTGAAGGTGATAGCCGTGTCGCTCCATGGATTTGTTGTTGCTACTTGATAGACTTCGGCGAGGTTGCGGATTGTTCGTTTCCGCATATTATTTGATGCGAAAGTCTCGAAGACTGTTAATACTGTACTGGTACTGTTGGGGTGGTTCTCCGGGGCTAGAAGCTCTTCGCCACTTTTGGCCACCTGCCGCAGTATCCAACATGCTCGAAGGCTATGTGTTGGAATGGCGCCCTCTGTACTATGAATTTTACAGGGTCCGCTGAGCCATCCCTCCAGTACGGTTCCGTGCCCTTTATGGGGTTTTTGCTTTTTGGTTTTTGTCCCGGGTGCCTGAGCATGATGCACCCTTTTGTTTCGGACTAGGGTTGTGTTCAGGGCCGGATTGTCCCAAAACTTAGCTTCGGTTTTCTGGACACTCTCCATCGCACAGTACTTTCGTACTATGGACGCCAGGTCGGCGAAGCGTGTAATTTCGCGACGACTTACGGCGTTCAAGATTCCCTTGTCCGTGCAATTGTTGCAGAAAATTGAGATTGCGTTTTCCTCATGGCAGTCCTTTATCCTGTCCATAACCAGGAGGAATCTAGCCCAGTAATGATGTACTGTTTCAGCGGGCTCTTGCCGGATTTGAGATAGATCGCATATGTTTGGGTGGGTGGGTGGAATTGAGTCCGGAACCCTGCCCAACTTGAGGCTCAAGGGCCAAAAAGTTTCCGAATTTGGAAGCTTGGATTGCTGGACGTTGTCCAACGAGTCTGGTCCGCTGCCTGACTTTAGGTTCAGTACTTGATCGACGTCTGTCCCTCCGCGGGAATCCGGCATGGAGGGATCAAGAGTCCGGACATAACTGGTCTTTAATACAGAAGAAGAGTCGCTGCGTTGTTCCTCTACCACCGCAACGTGGTGGGTGACCTGGGGGGAGTTAATCTCTCTCAGATCGGTTTTAAACCCAATCTGATCGTAGTCTGTAGAGACCCCCAGGGCGGCGATGCGATCCAAGAGCTTGTTCACAGAAGAGAGCTCAATCGGATCCAGCTGCTTGGTGAATTCCGAGCTGACGCGAAGATCGCTTTTGATGACCCGAGAGGTCATCGTCGAAGCGACGGCCGAACAGGCGGTCATGAGAAAACCACCTAGCCGGATAGTTTGGCCGGCGGCCAAAGCTCCTTTGGCAATGGTACCGTCTTTAAAGACGGGAAGAGGCATCCTTCCTGATTGTGACGGCACAGAGGAACTCTCAATGAAAGCACCAATGTCGGTGTCAAAACCGGCGGATCTCGGGTAGGGGGTCCCGAACTGTGCGTCTAGGCGAATGGTAATAGGAGACAAGGGACACAGTGTTTTTACCCAGGTTCGGGCCCTCTCGATGGAGGTAAAACCCTACTCCTGCTTGATTGATATTGATGATATGGGTAGTATAAGAGTGGATCTCCCACGAGATCAAGGAGGCTAAACCCTAGAAGCTAGCCTATGGTATGATTGTTGTTCGTCCTATGGACTAAAACCCTCCGGTTTATATAGACACCGGAGAGGGCTAGGGTTACACGGAGTTGGTTACAATGGTAGGAGATCTACATATCCGTATTGCCAAGCTTGCCTTCCACGCCAAGGAAAGTCCCATCCGGACACGGGACGAAGTCTTCAATCTTGTATCTTCATAGTCTTGGAGTCCGGCCGATGATGATAGTCCAGCTATCCGGACACCCCCTAGTCCAGGACTCCCTCACCAGTCTTTTGCTAGCCTTCACTTGTACTAAGCGGGAATACAAGAGAGAGAGACGCACTTACAAGATCATAGCAATGCCTCAGTCCAAGATCTTGGTTGGCCAAGATGTTAGATCTAGAAGAAACATCGTCCTTGTAGTTTTTGCCAGCTGCATAACAGGTAACAGCGACCGGTTAGTATATTTGAAGTACATCGGGCAGGTGATGTTGGACGGGTTTAATGGTGACAAGTACCTAGGCCGTGGCAGGTGCTTGGCATCTCTCCAGACGGTGGGAATCCGGTTAGAAACATCAAGGGTGATGACGCTACGCTGGCTATCAGGGTCCGGTAAGGAGATCTAGAACCGTCGAGTAGGGTGTTTGTGGAGCGGCTCCGGTAGGGTGGACTACGGTGTGGGCGAAGCGGATCTGTGGCCGTGGACGAGGGCGTAGGTGAAGCTGCTCTCGTGGGTGGGTTAAGGATGGTGTCGATGACGCGGATCTGCGGCCGTGGACGGGGCGTCAGAAGCTGCTATGGTGGTTGGGTTAAGGATGGTGTCGACGATGCGGATCT
>NC_041389.1:194055978-194089138 GCF_002162155.2 Triticum dicoccoides | reverse complement strand
CGTGGACGGGGCGTCAGAAGCTGCTTCGGTGGTTGGGTTAAGGATGGTGTCGACGATGCGGATCTGCGGCCATGGACGGGGCGTCAGAAGCTGCTCCGGTAGGTTGGATGAGGGTCCGAGGAAGCGGATTTGAGGCCGTGGACTTGTGAGTTGGCAAAGCAGCCCCGGTAGGGTTGAGAATGGTATAGGCGAAGCTACTCCGGTAGGGTTGATGATGGTGTTGGCGAAGCGGCTTCGGTAGGGTTGAGGAAGATGTCAGCAAAGAGGATCAGAGGCCCTCGACGGGGGCATCGGTGGGGTGGCTCCGGGGGTGTGAACGAAGTGTCTCCGGTGGGGAGTATGAATGAGCCGCTGCAGATGCGTGGCGGTTGACGAGAGTACCGGCGAAGTAGATCCGGCGCCGTGGACAAGGTCGGCACTGAATGGGCTGTGGTATAGTGGTGGATGAGCAGTCTACTTGTTTCTAGGGGAGGTGGGAGGGGTAGATGCGGCCGCAGAAGCAGATCCGGCGAGGTGGACGCCGCTGGTAGTGAATGGGTTATGGTACACTGATGGATGAGCAGTCTAGGGTTTTGAGAGGGGAGGGGAGAAAGGGCGATGAAGTACGTACGGCGTGATGTAAGATGCTCTGGTGCTGTGGATTTAGTCGTTTTTGCGGGAGGGGGAGAGGAAATGGGGGTGCCGTGTAGTGGGGGGAACGGGAAGTTACCAAAGCAGCCCCCACCTATTATGTAGATGAGGGCGGTATTGTAACTGTTGGTCTCCGTGCACCAAGGACAAAAGGGGAATTTCACATGCTAAAGACTAAGGTGGCGGAAATTTTAGAAGGAGGCGGGATATTTTGCCGCCCGCGGGATCGTTCGTATCCAGTTTTAACTAATTTTGGACCGTGCTAGCGGGAAGGTCATGCTAGACTGTGTACACGGGGCACACGTCAGCAGTTAATAACTGGTGTGAAGTCCACCCCAAAAAAAAGACAATAACTCGGGATGATGCGCCGATAACTTGGACGTTCACACGGGCGCGGCCAATCGTACGAGTGTAGTGGCACGTTCACAAAAAAAGGATCAAACGCTCAGCCTATGTATTTCTCGTGTAAATAGATAATTTAGTGCCGTTGGTTATTTACTTTAAACATAATGCATTGACGCGTTAGTGTAGAGGCGCACAAAAGAAATGGATATTGTAGTCTGCTACTTAAAAGTGTTACCTCATATGATTACATAGCCTCCATTTCATAAATTGCGTACCCATTGAATTCATATATGAATATTACATATATTACTTCAAAATAGAAACTTAAATCATCCAAGACTAATGAATTTGAATGCAAGAGTAACAATGGTGGATGTACATGATAGCTACATTGGTTGTTTGAAGAAACATCACTCTATCTTTGGCATGCACAACTGAAAAGGTTTATCTAAATAGAAAAAATGTGATATGTGAGTGTCCAATCTTTATAGCGTTGAATCGATATTGTACCTTTGGCCACGATACGAAGTAGATATTGACTTATGTTCAAGCGATGCACGTCCATGATCGCTAGAGAGTGATACGTGAATGAGTTGTGCAATCTCTCTCACACGCATACATATCTCATTTCCCTGTGGGCATCGGAATCACACACTCGCACTTCGTGTACTTCTCTCCCTTCGTCAAGGTTAAATTCGTCTTTCTACCCCGTCCTACAAGTCTCTCACACAGAAGCACACACGCTCTCTCTGTCTAACACGCCCACCCCTTTAATTCCGCCCACCCACAACCACTAATGTCTCAAAGTATAATAATGTCTCTCACACATATTCCTAAGGTTAACTCGAGTTCCGGAACCATATGAATACATACAATGGGATTCCAACAGAGCACCTTTTGTTTTGAGATTTCTCTCTCTCTCTCTCTCTCACACACACACACACACACGCGCGCGCGCGCACACACACACATTGTTTCTCGCTTCATTTTTTCCGGCACTTGCATGCACACCGTTTGTTTATCTTCGTGATGCTTTAAGTATGCCTCGCACAAATGCTATCTACCTATCCCTTAATATAGCTAGATATGTGTCACACAAACTCCTTCTCCCTACTAGCAAGATGCCCATGCGTTGCATGGAACATCAATATGCATTTGTATGAGTAGTGTATCTTGTGGGAGAAAAGGATGAATGAGGGAATGCCTTATTTGCAAATGCGGAGAGGGGTGTGGGTATCTTTTTGCAAAATTGCCTTAGTTTCCTTCCTATCCATCGGATATAAATCAGATGGCCTATATTGCAGGATGGCAGGAACACCATCATCACCAACTCTGTTTTTTTATAAGAGTAGAGATATGTGAGTGTCACTGTTGGTGTCAAAACCGGTGGATCTCGGGTAGGGGGTCCCGAACTGTGCGTCTAGGCGGATGGTAACAGGAGACAAGGGACACGATGTTTTACCCAGGTTCGGGCCCTCTTGATGGAGGTAAAACCCTACGTCCTGCTTGATTAATATTGATGATGTATATTACAAGAGTGGATCTACCACGAGATCAAGGAGGCTAAACCCTAGAAGCTAGCCTATGGTATGATTGTTGTAATGTATGTTGTGTCCTACGGACTAAAGCCCTCCGGTTTATATAGACACCGAGGAGGGCTAGGGTTACACAGAGTCGGTTACAATGGTAGGAGATCTACATATCCGTATTGCCTAGCTTGCCTTCCACGCCAAGGAAAGTCCCATCCAGACACAGGGCGAAGTCTTCAATCTTGTATCTTCATAGTCTTGGAGTCCGGCGGACGATGATAGTCCGGCTGTCCGGACACCCCCTAGTCCAGGACTCCCTCAGTAGCCCCTGAACCTGGCTTCAATGACGATGAGTCCGGCGCGCATAGTGTTCGGCATTGCAAGGCGGGTTCCTCCTCCGAATAATCCATAGAAGATTGTGAACACCTGGATAGTGTCCGGCTCTGCAAAATAAATTCCACATTCCACCGTAGAGAGAATAATATATACACAAGTTCAATCTGCTGACGTATTTTGCGGCATGATGTCACACCACTACCAAGCCTTTACTCGAATCGTTTTTTTGTTTATACCACCTCAGCGCGTTTAGCGAAGCGGTTTCCTTGGCACGTCTTGTCGAAGCAGAGATCTTGTTCCCCTTATTCCGGGATTCTCATCAATACGGACGTGGGTAACCCAACCGCGCCCGTCGCCATGCCTCCTCTGCCGGAGGCGAGTCCCGAACAGTCACGGAGACGGCTCTTGGTATTCTCCCTCCTTATAATAGGACCAAGGCTCGTTTCTTTTCTTCAATCTTCCACCGAATCTTCTTCTTGCTCCAAGTTCCAACACCTAGAGCCCCGGATTCGAGCGCTTCGGACCTTCAACAATGTCCGGCTCCGGCCTTCAGGGCCGGTGGATGCCCTCCTCCGTTACGGAGGAGGACGTGCTAAAGCTGCAAGAAGCCAAGTACCTGACCTACGAGATTTTGCACAGGTTGCCCGCCGAAGGGCAGGCCATCCCCACCCCCGAGCCCGGCGAGTATGTTGTCTTTGTATCCCACCTCCGTCGGGGTTTAGGCTTCCCGACGGATCCTTTTGTGAGAGGGCTCATGTTTTACTATGGGTTGGGATTCCACGACTTGGCTCCGGAGTCCATCCTCCATATTTCCGCGTTTATCGTTGTCTGCGAAGCCTTCCTCCGCGTCACCCCCCACTTCGGCTTGTGGCTGAAGACCTTCAATGTGGAGCCGAAGATGATCGGGGGGCGTCAAGCAGAGTGCGGCGGGGTGGCCATAAGCAGGAGGGCCGATGCCCCGTGGCTCGAGGGCTCCTTCCAAGAGGATCCTGGCTTGTGGCAGCAGGAGTGGTTCTATATCACCGCTCCAAAGGGCAGCAAGCAGAAGCCGCCGCCCGTATTCCGCTTGGGACCTCCTCGACGGTTGATGTCGTGGGTCAGCTAAGGGCTCAACTGGGGGCCGTCAACAGACGTGCCCTATTGCAGGGCCGGATCCGAGACCTCCAGGCGAGGGATATCGATCTGGTCGTGGTGATGCAGGTTATGCTGATTAGGCGTCTCTTGCCCTGCAAAGGCCGTCCTCTCCGACTATGGGAATTTAATCCGGAGGGACCACGGATTCTCCAACACTTCATGGGTAAGACACCCGTGGAGATGTACAAATTATTCTTTGGACCTCAAGTGGCATGTTCGGAATTGACCGAGGATGCCGGCCTAAGCTGCAATCGCCCGGATACTCAAGTAAGTAGTTCAGTGTTCGGACATATCATTTGTTTGCCTTTCTACAATTCGCCTTTTAACCCATTATCCTTCAACAGGAGTGGATAGCGCAAGCAAAGCTGATACGGTGTCCGGCCCCCCTCCCAGAGACCGCGGCGGAGCCCGTGCTGGTCAGAATGTTGGAGGTTGCGCCTTCAGAAGGAGGCGAAGGGGAAAATAGGGGAGCTACTACCTCATTCGAGGAGGCTCTTAAAGAAGGGGGGGATCGAGAATCCCTCCCTCCAGGGGGAGAAGAGGACCGCCTTCGAAGATCCGGAGGCCAAAGCCCCTAAGCGGGGGAAGAAATCTTCACCAGAGGGTCCTGCGTCTGGGGAGGCCCCGGCCGCACAGTCTTCTCTAAAGAATCAGCCCTCCAGCGAGCCATGAGTAGAAAGGAGGGGGAGTTCATTAATAAGAAACATCCCTACTTGTGCTTCTGAGGATAACCAGAATTTTTGCCTTGTAGTTCGGATCTACGACCTTCTCAGATGAGCTCGTCCTCGGGGGATCTTCGTCCGGAGATGATGGAGAGCGAGACGCCTCCGTCTGCTGTGCCGTCGGATAGGGCGGACGAGCCTGAAGTGTCATCACGGAGGGTATCCCCGAGCCCGGCAGAGCCGAAGAGTTCGGCGCCGACTAGTGTTCGGCCGGGGGAGCTGAAGGATCAGCTTGAGAGGGCGTCCATCTCAGAAGATCACCATGCATTGATGAATATGGTGATCGGAAGGATTTCGTCCGCTGAAAGCGGATTGCATAATGCCGTCAGGAGTTTGCTGGCGGGATTTGAGGTATGTAAAAATGACACACCTTTTGACAGTTTTGCACATGGAAGTGCGCCCTATATAGATAGTAGCCTCAGTAGGTTGTCGAAAGCGACAGCGTGCCGAGGATCAAAATCGCAGGTTTTAATTTTCGCCGTTCCTATGCAAGTGGCGGATCGTCCGGGGGCCAGCCGGACTGACGGAGTTGCCAAACCAAAGCAGCAACTCGATGTTGCAGATGCGGACATCGCGCTAATCAACAGGCGACTTGATGAGTCGCAAGGTAAATGTTTTCCCCGCAGTCACCTAGTAGAGGAACCGAAGCCCATATCTTATAATATTTGTGCTTGACGCAGATGGTGCTGCTGCTGTGGAGAGCCTTCGGGCCGAACTTGCTCAAGCCAAGGAGCAAGCCAGAAGGAGTAATGCGGCGGCCTTGAGGGCGGCCGAGGAGTTAAAAGCCGAAAGGGCTATACACTGCCGAAGCAGGGAAGAGATGGCCGAACTGGCCATTAAATTAAAGGATGCTATCGACCGCAATGAGGCTCTTGAAAAGGAGCGCCTATCGGAGCGAGAAGACCTGGGGAAGGCCACCGCCAAAGCCAAGGATGCCCGTTCTGCAATGCGGGCTATGAAGGAGGAGCTGCGTCAGGCCGGGGATATTGTGGCTGGCAAGCCTTTTCTGCTGCACCGCAGGTTTACGGATCCAGAGTATGTCCAGCTTGGCCAGCTGTGGGGTCCGGAGGATCCATATATGGACTTAGCGGCGAGTGCGGCGGATGCCGTTGTACACTTCCGAAGTCAGAAGGATCACAAGACGGAAGAGCTATTTTGGTCTCAATTCCATAGTCCGGATCGTTCACTTCCGCTGACCGATCGGTTGGCCGAATGGGCTGAGCTGAATAGGTTGTCCGGACTTGCCATGACAGATATCGTGACTCATGTCTGGCCGGAGAGGCCCAAGCCGACGAGCTATTTTGGCTTATTACAGCAGTTTCTTGGGGCGGTGCCGCATATCAAGGTGATGAAGCGGTCGGCCTGCATAGAGGGTGCGCGGATGGCCCTTGCCCGCGTGAAGACACATTGGACAGAGATGGATGCCGCCGCTATTGCAACCCAGGGTTCGGACGAAAGCCGGTTACCCGCCGAGCACTATTTTGGGGAAGTTATGCGTGGTGCTCGTATAATAGATTCGCAGTGCTCTAAAATTGTCACGTTCAAATGAACGTTTTATCTTGTAAAACAATGTTTATGATATCAGCGCTTTTTATACTTGTGCGTTCAAGTATTGAAATATCTCCTGTGCAGCCGTTTGTGTATACGTGTGTATAACCTGAAAGATGGTAGTCGTCGGCTTCAGCCCCCACGCACAGGGTGCGGGGGTGTTCGCAAAAATAGCGCATTTTCACACTTAATCCGACGTCTCGGTCCTGTTGAGGAGGTGGTAGCGTAGCGAACGAGGCAACCAGACTATAACGCTTTATCACTTTCACATAGCCATTGGAGTTCGAGGGTGGGGCTACGATATAGCCCTTGGGGGCACCGCGCTCTCCGAATTCGGGGCGTGTGTGTGCCTGACCGGGAAACGGTCCTTTGTCAATGCGGAGGAATTCTAGACATTCCGGTGGTCGATCGAGTGGTTAACCAGTCTCTCGCTGTATTATGACAGTCAGTTTTCGGCTTTCTCTACTGAGGTGCTCGCCCAGCCGAACTGGGGCACAATCACAGTAGTTCTCCTGGTGCCGCATTAGCCGATGATACGGAACGTAAGGCAGCAAAACACAGGAGCCGGGCAAACCCAACATTTGACCAAAGACATGATTCGGAGCTGATGCATATAAGGCCTAACTCGAGACGCCGAACACTCCCTAAGGTGTTCGGTCTTTTATAATAATGGGCGAAACAATGCCCTAAGCCCCTTGTGTCCAGGTACGGGCGAGGTCCTCTGACGTGGCCGATGCCAAAACGTCAGTATCCTCTCTGGTTATCATGAAAAACCAGGGGATTATAGCAACAAGAGACAGTAAAAAAGGTTTACACAGGGTCTTAATCTGAAAAGAATCCTAGCCACGGGTCCCTACTGCACGTCTGCGCCTGTGTCTCCGTTGTGCCGTTATCCTGGACGGGTGTGCACGGTGTTCATCTGTAAAAAGAGAGGAACTTAGTTTGAAAAGAAATCGTGCGAAAAGTGCATAAAGATTAAAATATTAATAGATTAATAAAGCTGATACTTATATTGGCCCATTGTTGCTTATATGCGCAGCCCCTTGTGAAGGGGTGTGCGGCTGGGGAGCCCCCAGCTTATTTATGCCGGACTCGTCTAGCCGTGTCCGGGGTTTTTGAATGACCCTCTTAATGAAATGATGCCACGTGGACCGGGCATTTTGAGTGTAAGGGACGCGTAATGTGGTATAGCATTGAAGCGAACAAAAGCTTCACGCCCCAATAGTGCTTGATAGCTACTTTTGAATGGGGCGACATGGAAGATTAGCTTTTCGCGTCGGAAGTTGTCCGGTGACCCGAACACAACTTCTAGTAATAAGGAGCCTTTGCACTTGGCGTAAGGGCCTGGCGTCACTCCTTTGAAGGAAGTGCGGCTATGTCGACTTTTAGTAAGGTCTATCCTCAACTTGCGGATTGTGTTCGGATATAGCAGGTTTAAATCGCTGCCTCCATCCATCATGACTTGTGTAAATTGTAGTCCGTCGATTATAGGATCCAGTATCAAAGCAGTCCATCCCGCATCTGAGCGCTTCTGGAATAATCCAGGTGGTCAAAAGTGATTGGTTTTGATAGCCAATCTCGGGGTTCCGCTGGGGTGGACCGTGCGAGACCCATCTTAGCGGGTGCCGCATTGTTTTTACGTAATATCACATGAAGTGAGTTTACTATTTTGACTTCTTGTGGGAAAGTCTTTTGTTTTCCGGTGCTCTGCTGGTGGGGGTTATCATCATCCTCGCTTGATGCGTCGAGCCCCTTGTGTTCGGCGTTTAGTCGGGCGGACTGTTTGAAAACCCAACAATCTCGGTGGATGTGGTTTGCAGGCCTTCCGGGGGTGCCGTGGATTTGACATATCCAATCCAAATTTTTTTTTAAGTTGGATAGCTCATCACTGTTATCCTTAAGAGGCAGTGTTTTGTTGTTTGGCCGCGAGCTTTTGAATCCGGCGTTGACCGCCGTATTCTTTGGGCTTTTTTCTTTATTCCGGCGCTGATCCTTTCCGCGCCGTGATTTTCCATTTCCATCTCTAATCTCGGATGTACTCGGGTCGCTAGTGCTGCATCTTGCTAGCCAGCTGTCCTCCCCCGCGCAAAATCGGGTCATGAGGCTTGTTAGCGCGGCCATTGTCCTCGGCTTCTCTTGGCCGAGGTGTCTGGCGAGCCATTCGTCTCGGACGTTGTGTTTGAAAGCTGCTAAGGCTTCGGCGTCCGGACAATCCACTATTTGGTTCTTTTTAGTAAGGAACCTGTTCCAGAATTTGCGCGCTGACTCTCCGGGCTGTTGAGTTATATGACTTAGATCGTCTGCATCCGGAGGGCAGACATAAGTCCCTTGAAAATTTGCTCTAAACGCGTCCTCAAGCTCTTCCCAACTTCCAATAGTATTTTCTGGGAGGCTTTTGAGCCAATGCCGAGCTGGCCCTTTGAGCTTGAGGGGTAGATATTTTATGGCATGGAGATCATCTCCTCTAGCCATGTGTATGTGTAGTATGTAATCCTCTATCCATACTCCAGGGTCTGTTGTTCCGTCATATGCCTCTATGTTTATGGGTTTGAACCCTGCTGGAAATTCATGATCCAGCACCTCATCGGTGAAACATAGTGGGTGTGCGGCGCCCCTGTATTTGGGTGTGCCGTTGTCTTCGAACACTTGACGTGTTGTGCTCCTTCCTAGGGCCCTCTTTTTTGGCCCGTAAATGGACCTGGCTGGGCCATCTGCTTTCCCAGGATCATGAGCCGGCTTGAGTGCGGCGCCGCTTGTCGTTTTTGGCCTGTCATTTGGTTGTCTATCCGGCCAAGCGGCTTCTTTGGTGGCTCTATGGCTTCCTCGTCAAATTCTGGCAGTAGCTTGCGCTTTGGGTAGCTCTTTGATTGATGGCCATTGCCATATTTGTCTGCGGTCTTGAGTACTTTGCTCCACCTCACTCTGAGTATGTCTTTCGCTGTTTTGAGCTTCCGTTTTTCCTTCCTCAAGCTTCTTGCGGTGGCGACGAGCCTTCCATGAAGGTTCTTATGCTGCGGTGGTGTGTCGTCCGGACTGTTGGTTTCGTCGGGGATGGATTGATTATCTGATTCGTCCTGTTCGGACGGTCGCTTGGTTGCATGTTCGTCGTCCACTGGTTTGCCCTGCTCTAACGCTGGGTCATTGGGAATGTTGTTCTTATCGAGGCGGGGTTTAGGGCGGCGCTTGCGTCGCTGTTTTGGTTGTTTATCGGCGGGATTATCCTTTGCCACGCCCCGTTGTTCCTCGTCGTCGCTTCCTTTTGGGGTATCCACCATATATACGTCATGTGTTGGGGTGGTCTTCCAGTGCCCTATGGGCGCTGGTTCTTGTTCGTCTCCGGCATCGTCGTCCACACCTTTGATGTCTTCGGAGTCATAGTATAGCATGTCGGTTAGATCGTTGACAGTGGCTACAAAGTGGGTGGTGGGTGGGCTTTGAATTTCTTCGTCGTCCGCATCCCCACCATCTGGGCCAGAATCCGGTCGGGGCTCTCCGGATAACGAGAGACGCTTTAATGAATTTAAGATGTCGCCAAAGGGCGAGTGTTGGAAGATGTCCGCGGCGGTGAACTCCATGATCTGCGCCCAATCGGATTCGGTTGGCAAGGGCGCGGGAGGTTCGGAGCCCGACAGGGAGTCCGGCACCTCAGAGTCACGAGTTTCACAAGGGACTAGGTTAGTGTTCGGCTCCATCGGCGTGGAAGTTGCAGTCCCCGAGGCGGTGTCTAGCCACCGGTCCTCGATCTGCGCGATCGGCTCCGGACTAAGGGCCAGAGCGGATTCGTGTGCGGCCTCCAAGGTACTGTCCGGCGGCAGAGTTAGATCATACCCATCGTGACAGTGCAGCACGCTCAGCTGCGGCTCGAGTCCGCCGAAGATCAAGTCCCCGCGGATGTCGTCCTTGAAGTTTAGGCTTCCAAACCTGACCTGATGGCCGGGGGCGTAGCTTTCGATCTGCTCCAGATGGCCAAGTGAATTGGCCCGCAGTGCGAAGCCGCCGAATAAGAAGATCTGTCCGGGGAGAAAAGTCTCACTCTGGACAGCGTTGTTGTTGATCGAAGAAGTCATCAAGCCTATCGGTGACGACATAGAGGAACTCTCAATGAAAGCACCAATGTCGGTGTCAAAACCGACGGATCTCGGGTAGGGGGTCCCGAACTGTGCGTCTAGGCGGATGGTAACAGGAGACAAGGGACACGATGTTTTACCCAGGTTCGAGCCCTCTTGATGGAGGTAAAACCCTACGTCCTGCTTGATTAATATTGATGATGTATATTACAAGAGTGGATCTACCACGAGATCAAGGAGGCTAAACCCTAGAAGCTAGCCTATGGTATGATTGTTGTAATGTATGTTGTGTCCTACGGACTAAAGCCCTCCGGTTTATATAGACACCGACGAGGGCTAGGGTTACACAGAGTCGGTTACAATGGTAGGAGATCTACATATCCGTATTGCCTAGCTTGCCTTCCACGCCAAGGAAAGTCCCATCCGGACACGGGGCGAAGTCTTCAATCTTGTATCTTCATAGTCTTGGAGTCCGGCGGACGATGATAGTCCGGCTGTCCGGACACCCCCTAGTCCGGGACTCCCTCAGTCATTGTGCCCCCCCACACACCCACACTTCCCAGCACCGAAGGAGTAGGGTGACACCTCGATCTTGATACTAATCTATCGGCTGGCTTCTCTCTCAAACATACACACACACACTACCCGACACCGAAGGAGTAGGGTGGCACCTCGATCTTGATAATAATCTATCTACTCCTCTTTCAAACACACACACATACACACACACTCGCCAGTTGTGCTTTTGTGCCTACCGTGCACACTCTTGATACGTCTTTCTCTCCCCCCCAACAATGACAACAGAAGGGTGACAACTCGATCTGATCATAATATGTCAATTGGTTTCTCTCTCAAACATTGTGTCTCTATGCCTTGTTCGGTAGCCCCCTCGATATGTAGACTTCTCACGCGCGCACAGATGTAGTGACGATGACGCTGAACCCAGTGTGCCTTGTTTTTACCGGCCTCATGTGATAGTTTTCACCCTGTTTTCTGTTAATTAACAAGGCAGCCTTTTCTTTGTTACTACTAGTGAATCTGAAATCATTCGGGGTAGACATAAAATATATCACTTCAACCAAATTATCGCAGCAACTATTTTAAAAGAAACTAGCTAGCTGCCCGTGCGTTGCACGGACATCAAAATGCATTTGTATGAGTAGTTTATCTTGTGAGAGAAAAGGCTGAATAAGGGAAGGCCTTATTTGCGAACGAGGAAAGGCGTGTGGGTATATTTTTGCAAAATTGCCATAGTTTCTTTCCTATCTGTTAGATATAAATCCGATGGCCTATATTGCAGGATGGCACGCACACCATCATCACCAACTCTATTTTCTACTCCCTCGGTTCCTAAATACTCCCTCCGTCCGAAAATACTTGTCATCAAATTGGATAAAAAGATATGTATCTAAAACTAAAATACATCTAGATACATTTCCTTTTATCCATTTTGGTGACAAGTATTTCCAGACGGAGGGAGTATTTGTCTTTTTAGAGATTTCAACAAGTGACTATGACCGGACCTTACCAACATACTCAAAGAAGTAGTCCATAATTTTGATGTCACCCTCTTTTCTTGGCGGTGCAGTGCCATCTGGATACCTCATAAATAAATCAAGGACAAATCTGACCCCTTCCTAAAAAGACATACGGAGCAAAATGAGTGAATCTACACTCTAAAATATGTCTACATACACATCCGTATGTGGTAGTCCATTTGAAATCTGAAAAAGACAAATATTTATGAACGAATGGAGTATAAGAGTAGACATGGAGATATATCTCCAGCATGGTCTACAAAAAAATGTGCTGGGCTTGTTAGCGCGGGATGCTCGCAACATGATGACATGAGTTCGAATTCTGTCTTTTAACTTTAGATTTTTATATTATATATTAATTATTTAATATATACTTCTTTCGCTACTGTACTGACAGTGGAACCCACAGAGTACTTAGAATACAAGATTATGGATGGACTTGTTTCTCTTTAACTTTCTGTACGAAGCTATAGCCACCCTGCAAGTCACGTGTACACTGTACATGCAATTAACTTTTTATAGAGGGACAATCATACAGGAAATTAACTTAAATGGATTGGATGTCACTCTATTATTTCCAGCATAAGAGCATCTCCAACGGCAGCCGGCAAATTTCCTCCCGCTTCCTTCCGCGGAGGACGACATCAAACGCCAACGTCATACATTTTTACAACTCTAACCAACCGGATGAAATTCGTGCAAACACGGGCTGAGCTCATATAAGCATGAATGATTTCGTATAAAAAAGCCGGATCTTCATATAAACATGATGGATTTCATTACATTTACATGAACTAAGCGGTGCCAATCCGGCTCTCTTGGTATAATTAATACTCCCTCCGTCCGGAAATACTTGTCCTAGAAATGGATGTATCTAGACTTATTTTAGTTATAGATACATACAATTTATCCATTCTTAGAACAAATATTTCCCGCCAGCTGTAGAGGGAGTACATAATCAAAATGGCCGCCCACGGATCCCTTTGTATTCCTCATGTCCGTCAGACACTTGCGGGGTCGATGAAGGTCCTCGGAAGAGACGAAGCAGCAAAGAAACCACCTGAATGCGCAGTCGTCGCCTCAATAGTGGCCTTCATGGGTCCCAAGTGTCGGCGGCCTCCCGTTTTCTAGTTCTCCTTGATGATGGCGGTGGACACGGAGAAGCTGGCCACCGACTCGTTGCTCTCCACGCACCCGACTTCTGTCTCTGCCTGTATGGCGCAGCCGCAGGCACGGGAGGCGCGCCCACAGGCACAGGAGGCGCGACCACTGCAGACACTGGTGGCGCGGTACGACGCGGCAGCGATGACGCCCGTACATGCGTGCTCGCCGCCGTGCCAGCATGGAGCAACTCGCCACTCCTCATCGAGCTGAACTAGAGCGGCGAGTTGCTGAACCACGCGCCTGCTTGGGGCGGCAACTGGCTCCATCGGGTCAAGCGAGGTTGGTGAAGCACCAAGTGGCCTTGCCCGTATCCGGAGGGCTCGGCGGGCCACCCAGCCGGGTAATATGCCAGAGAACGGCTCCTCGGAAGCCATCAAAAGAGTGGAGAAAATGGTGAAGGAGGAGATGGGGGAGCGGCGGAGGGGTGCGATTCTTGCCCCTGTCTTTCTGGCCTTGTGTAAATAGAGGGCGGACGGTAGGAGCTTGGCCGGCGTCTGGCCTCGCTTAAACTGAGGGCGGACGGGAGGAGCTCGGCCGGTGTTGTGTTTAATTCTGGCCCCCTTATGAACCGCGTGTGGCCGGAGTAGGATTCTCGGTTTGCATGCGGGTTTAACGGAGGGGTTTAATGGAGGCGAGGAGGCGTGTTCAACCGGGCGTGCAGTGGGCGGCGCAATACTATTCTATTTGACAACAGTAATGAGCTATCAAATCACAAAGGCCCTCGCCTCTCGTGAAACCGACCAAGCTAGACTGCCCCGCCCTCTAGCCTTTTAAAAATGTATATACTCTACTTTTGTACATTAGTAGTATCGATCGATTGCGCTATGGAGCAAAACTTGAAATTAAAAAAAAGGTGGTACATATAGAGAGCGCTCGTCGCCAAATTATGCATATAGTACTATTAAAAAGGCTAGTCACAATAATGGTGTCCAGCACAACCCACCCCTCAAATAAAACTAAGGTCTGGAATTCTTTGACAAAACTAAGCACCCTGAAATTCTTTGACAACTAAACTGCTGGCTATATGATGTTGGCCATATATATTGTACATATATAATGTGAAGAAACGAGTGGTAGTACTATACCAACTAAAAGATGAAATGTAAGAAATACTAGTATGTATGTACTCAAGAGTTAAAGTAACGAGAAGAAACATAACATAGTTCTACTGGGGGCTCAACACAACACACCCCTCAAATTAAACTAAGCACACCTGAAATTAAACTATGCAACTAATCTGGTAGACACTGCATTAGAACCACCATGAGCAACGATACTGACACCTTACTCACTCGGAGTCCTCGTCCACGTCCTCGACTTCATCCTTGTCCCTCTTCCTCTTGGCCGATACTTCTTTGCTTGAACCGCACACTTGGCTCTTGCTCTTCATCCAACCCTTGTAGATATGGAAACAAAGGTAGCCATCCATTGTAGCGTAGTGGATGTGGTCTATATCTAGTACATTCCACTGCCATGCATCACGATGAAACGTGTAATGATGTTTCTCCAGTTTATGGTACGAAGGATGAACCATGGCTCCTGCGAGGGTCAGCATTGAAGGTTGGCCACCGGAGGGCAGCAGCCGATTCTTCTAGAGGTCGAAGGGGTTGCCTACAACGAGGCCTATCCGACCCAGGACTTCTTTGTCGTTCGTAAAGTCCACAGTAACAAATTTGACTAGGTTGCTCTCGAGGAAGTTCTTAAAATACAGGCATTCAACGTCGGCATGGCATATGTGGTAGACCAAGCATAAGTGATGCACGCAAACCTGGATCATGATAGGCTTCTTCCTCTCTTCCTTCTTTAGATCCTTCTCTCGTCCCAGGACTGTGGTGTACTCAACATCTAGCCCAGCGACCCACTCATCATCTGAGTTTTCGAACATGCGTCTGAAGCGAGAAAGGCATCCTTTCACCGTCGCGGAAGAATGGGTGTAGATGATGTCGAACTCATCGTCGGTGATGGTTCTAACCTTGTACTCACCGCCGATCGTGGAGATTTGGGAGTCCATGGATTTGGGAGGAGGGTTAGGATTAGTGGAACTGCCGTAATGTGAAAGGACGGGACGACTAGGAGAAAATCGCCGTAATATTAAAGGACGTGCGGGGACGAGTAGGAGCGAACTGCCAGTGTGCGAACGACAGGGTAGTGGCTTTCCATTCTCCCATGATACGGGCTTCCGAGAGCCCTTGGATCTGAGATCGAATGGTTGCATGGCATGATTCTAGACCTATGGGTGAATATCCTATCCTGGAGGGTTATTCTGCAAATTTTCAGCAACTTAGCATGCGACCATTCGATCTCAGATTCAAGGGCTGCCAGCAGCCTATATCATGGTCGTGCCTACCACGACCATCGTGTCGCTCGTGCGGTCGCGCCCTTGGAGATTTAACACGGTGCATTAGGCTATCTGATGTTGGCATGTCATCACTTAGTCACTCATACTACAACAAGGTTAGCTATAAGTGTATTTTTTACTTCTCTCTATCTCTTTCTTCGTACTCCCTCCGTCCCATAACATAAGAACGTTTTTGATACTAGTGTAGTGCCAAAAATGTTCTTATATTATGGGACAGAGGGAGTAGTATTTATTGCATTTGCCAAGGAGTGACCTCTTCCAATGAAATGGTGCTTAGATGAGGTGCTAAGGGCATTAAATGGCTTAGCAAGCAAGTCCCCAATGCATAGCTGCTTATTACTCCCTCAGTCTAGGTGAGTACTCCTAAGTCATCTTAGGTTGTGCACCGTGACCAAGGAGGAGGAGAAAATGAGAGAACTTAATGTTTATTTGCTAATTAATAGCATTGCATGCAATGAACTAACCACTGTATGTCGTGTTTGGTAGTCTCAAGTCATTAAAAGCATGCACACTTCACATCTCTTATTTGTTGATATGTCAAGAAACAAGAAACGAGGTAGAAGTTAATGCACCGCGCCTAAGTGTCTTAGGATTATTTGGTTTTCGTAAGATGACTTATACACCTAGACGGAGGGAGTAGTTTTTTGTTGCTAAGTTTGCTTCATTTAATTAGCTATAGACTCAAAATTTTCTTTTCACCTAGGTACACGCGCTTAGCACCGTTTTTTCCTTGGGTCACCAAACTTGCCACATCAGACTTTATGCCTATGTGACAAGCTTAGCACCTGTAGGAGCAAGTATGTGCTACAATAGTGGGCTATAAGCCCGCTTTACATGGCATTTTTGCATATGTGGAGGAAAGAGGCAAGGAAAAAGTGGAGAAGTGGGCTCTCATGCAAGAGCCAGCCTCAACTACATGGTGGAGCATTGGGAGGTGCACCTGTATGGAGGTGGTCAGGAATCGGGAGACTCACGCCGGTCGTAGCGCCGCAGTTAAAATGATAATGGCAAGTCTGTTGGGGAACGTTGCAGAAAATAATTTTTTTCCTACGTTCACCAAGATCAATCTATGGAGTCATCTAGCAACGAGAGAGAGGAGTGCCTCTACATACCCTTGTAGATCGCGTGCGGAAGCGTTCAAGAGAACGGGGTTGAGGGAGTCGTACTCGTCGTGATCCAAATCACCGGAGATCCTAGCGCCGAACGGACGGCACCTCCGCGTTCAACACACGTACGGTTGGGAAGACGTCTCCTCCTTCTTGATCCAGCAAGGGGGAAGGAGAGGTTTATGAAGATCCAGCAGCACGGCGGCGTAGTGATGGATGCAGCTGTGATCACGGCAGGGCTTCGCCAAGCTTCTGCGAGAGGGAGAGGTGTTGCAGGGGAGAGGGAGGCACCAAGACTTGGGGTGCGGCTGCCCTCCATCCCCCTTTATATAGGCCCCCTGGGGGGCGCCGGCCCTAGGAGATGGGATCTCCAAGGGGGGGGGGCGGCCAAGGGGGTGGCTTGCCCCCCAAGGCAAGTGGAGGCGCCCCCCACCCTAGGGTTTCCAACCCTAGGCGCAGGGGCCCCAAGGGGGGGCGCACCAGCCCACCAGGGACTGGTTCCCCTCCCCACTTCAGCCCACGGGGCCCTCCGGGATAGGTGGCCGCACCCGGTGGACCCCCGGGACCCTTCCGGTGGTCCCGGTACAATACCAGTGGCCCCCGAAACTTTCCCGATGGCCGAAACTGCACTTCCTATATATAATTATTCACCTACGGACCATTACGGAACTCCTCGTGACGTCCGGGATCTCATCCGGGACTCCAAACAACTTTCGGGTTACTGCATACTCATATCTCTACAACGCTAGCGTCACCAAACCTTAAGTGTGTAGACCCTACGGGTTCAGGAGACATGCAGACATGACCGAGACGCCTCTCCGGTCAATAACAAACAGCGGGATCTGGATACCCATGTTGGATCCCACATGCTCCTCGATGATCTTATCGGATGAACCACTATGTCGAGGATTCAATCAATCCCGTATACAATTCCCTTTGTCAATCGGTGCGTTACTTGCCCGAGACTCGATCCACGGTATCCCAATACCTCGTTCAATCTCGTTACCGGCAAGTCACTTTACTCGTACCGTAATGCACGATCCCGTGACCAGACACTTGGCCACATTGAGCTCATTATGATGATGCATTACTGAGTGGGCCCAGAGATACCTCTCCATCATACGGAGTGACAAATCCCAGTCTCGATTCGTGCCAACCCAACAGACACTTTCGGAGATACCCGTAGTGCACCTTTATATTCACCCAGTTACGTTGTGACGTTTGGCGCACCCAAAGCACTCCTACGGTATCCGGGAGTTGCACAATCTCATGGTCTAAGGAAATGATACTTGACATTTGGAAAAGCTCTAGCGAAACGAACTACACGATCTTTGTGTTATGCTTAGGATTGGGTCTTGTCCATCACATCATTCTCCTAATGATGTGATCCCGTTGTCAATGACATCCAATGTCCATAGTCAGGAAACCATGACTATCCGTTGATCAACGAGCTAGTCAACTAGAGGCTCACTAGGGACTTGTTGTGGTCTATGTATTCACACATGTATTACGATTTCCGGATAATACAATTATAGCATGAACAATAGACAATTATCATGAACAAAGAAATATAATAATAACCATTTTATTATTGCCTCTAGGGCATATTTCCAACAGTCTCCCACTTGCACTAGAGCCAATAATCTAGTTACATTGTGATGTATCGAACACCCATTGCGTTCTGGTGTTGATCATGTTTTGCTCTAGGGAGAGGTTTAGCCAACGGATCTGCTACATTCAGATCCGTATGTACTTTACAAATATCTATGTCTCCGTCTTGAACATTTTCACGAATGGAGTTGAAGCGACGCTTGATGTGCCTGGTCTTCTTGTGAAACCTGGGCTCCTTGGCAAGTGCAATAGCTCCAGTGTTGTCACAGAAGAGTGTGATCGCATTGGGTATGACTCCTAGGTCGGTGATGAACTCCTTCACCCAGATAGCTTCATGCGCTGCCTCCGAGGCTGCCATGTACTCCGGTTCACATGTAGATCCTGCCACGACGTGCTGCTTGCAACTGCACCAGCTTACTGCCCCACCATTCAAAATATACACGATCTGGTTTGTGACTTAGAGTCATCCAGATCTGTGTCGAAGCTAGCGTCGACGTAACCCTTTACGACGAGCTCTTCGTCACCTCCATATACGAGAAACATATCCTTAGTCCTTTTTAGGTACTTAAGGATGTTCTTGACCGCTGTCCAGTGTTCCATGCCAGGATTACTTTGGTACCTTCCTACCAAACTTACGGCAAGGTTTATATCAGGTCTTGTACAGGTCATGGCATACATGATAGACCCTATGGCTGATGCATAGGGGACGACACTCATCTTTTCTCTATCTTCTGCCGTGGTCGGACATTGACCAGAGCTCAATTTCACACCTTGTAACACAGGCAAGAATCCCTTCTTGGACTGATCCATATTGAACTTCTTCAATATGTTATCAAGGTATGTGCTTTTTGAAAGACCTATGAGGCGTCTTGATCTATCTCTATAGATCTTGATGCCTAATATGTAAGCAGCTTCTCCAAGGTCATTCATTGAAAAACACTTATTCAAGTAGGCCTTAATGCTGTCCAAAAGTTCTATATCATTTCCCATCAAAAGTATGTCATCCACATATAATATGAGAAATGCTATAGAGCTCCCACTCACTTTCTTGTAAACGCATGCTTCTCCATAAGTCTTCATAAACCCAAACGCTTTGATCATCTCATTAAAGCGAATGTTCCAACTCCGAGATGCTTGCACCAGCCCATAGATGGAGCGCTGGAGCTTCCATACCTTGTTAGCATTCTTAGGGTCGAAAAAACCTTCCGGCTGCATCATATACAGTTCTTCCTTAAGGTGACCGTTAAGGAATGCCGTTTTGACGTCCATTTGCCATATCTCATAATGATAGTATGCGGCAATTGCTAACATGATTCAGACGGACTTCAGCTTCGCTACGGGAGAGAATGTCTCATCGTAGTCAATCCCTTGAACTTGTCGATAACCCTTAGCGACAAGTCGAGCTTTATATATGGTAACATTACCATCTGCGTCCGTCTTCTTCTTAAAGATCCACTTGTTTTCTATCGCTCGCTGATCATCGGGCAAGTCTGTCAAAGTCCACACTTTGTTTTCATACATGGATCCTATCTCGGATTGCATGGCTTCAAGCCATTTGTTGGAATCTGGGCCCGCCATTGCTTCTTCATAGTTTGAAGGTTCACCGTTGTCTAACAACATGATTTCCAAGACAGGGTTGCCGTACCACTCTAGTGCGGAACGTGTCCTTGTGGACCTTCAAAGTTCAGTAGGAGCTTGATCCGAAGTATCTTGATCATCATCATTAACCTCCTCTCTTGTCGGTGCAGGCACCACAGGAACATCTTCCTGAGTTGCGCTACTTACCGTTTCAAGAGGTAGTACTTCATCAAGCTCCACTTTCCTCCCACTTAATTGTTTCGAGAGAAACTCTTTCTCTAGAAAGGACCCGTTCTTAGCAACAAAGATCTTGCGCTCGGATCTTAAGTAGAAGGTATACCCAACGGTTTCCTTAGGGTATCCTATGAAGACGCATTTTTCTGACTTGGGTTCGAGCTTTTCAGGTTGAAGTTCTTGACATAAGCATCGCATCCCCAAACTTTTAGAAACGACAGCTTAGGTTTCTTCCCAAACCATAATTCATACGGTGTCGTCTCAACGGATTTAGACGGTGCCCTATTTAAATTGAATGTGGCTGTCTCTAGAGCGTATCCCCAAATGATAGCAGTAAATCGGTAAGTGACATCATAGATCGCACCATATCCAATAGAGTGCGATTACGACGTTCGGACACACCATTTCGCTGAGGTGTTCTAGGCGGCGTGAGTTGTGAAACGATTCCACATTTCCTTAAGTGCGTACCAAATTCCTGACTTAAATATTCTCCCCCACGATCTGATCGTAAGAACTTTATCTTTCGGTCACGTTGATTCTCTACCTCATTCTGAAATTCCTTGAACTTTTCAAAGGTCGCAGACTTGTGTTTCATCAAGTAGACATACCCATATCTACTCAAGTCATCAGTGAGAGTGAGAACATAACGATATCCTCCGCGAGCCTCAACGCTCATTGGACCGCACACATCAGTATGTATGATTTCCAATAAGTTGGTTGCTCGCTCCATTGTTCCGGAGAACGGAGTCTTGGTCATTTTGCCCATGAGGCATGGTTCGCATGTGTCAAACGATTCATAATCTAGAGACTCTAAAAGTCCATAAGCATGGAGCTTCTTCATGCGCTTGACACCAATGTGACCAAGGCGGCAGTGCCACAAGTATGTGGGACTATCGTTATCAATTTTACATCTTTTGGTATTCACACTATGAATATGTGTAACATTACGCTCGAGATTCATTAAGAATAAACCATTCACCAGCGGGGCATGACCATAAAACATATCACTCATATAAATAGAATAACCATTATTCTCAGATTTAAATGAGTAGCCATCTCGCATTAAACGAGATCTAGATACAATGTTCATCTCAAAGCTGGCACTAAATAACAATTATTGAGGTTTAAAACTAATCCCGTAGGTAAATGTAGAGGTAGCGTGCCAACGGCGATCACATCGACCTTGGAACCATTCCCGACGCGCATCATCACCTCGTCCTTCGCCAGTCTCCGCTTATTCCGCTGCTCCTGCTTTGAGTTACAAATATGAGCAGCCGCACCGGTATCAAATACCCAGGAGCTACTACGAGCACTGGTAAGGTACACATCAATTACATGTATATCACATATACCTTTGGTTTTGCCGGCCTTCTTGTCCGCTAAGTACTTGGGGCAGGTCCGCTTTCAGTGACCACTTCCCTTGCAATAAAAGCACTTAGTCTCAGGCTTGGGTCCATTGTTTGACTTCTTCCCGGCAACTGTCTTACCGGGCGCGGCAACTCCCTTGCCGTCCTTCTTGAAGTTCTTCTTACCCTTGCCTTTCTTGAACTTAGTGGTTTTATTCACCATCAACACTTGATGTTCCTTTTTGATTTCTACCTCCGCTGATTTCAGCATTGAATATACCTCAGGAATGGTCTTTTCCATCCACTGCATATTGAAGTTCATCACAAAGCTCTTGTAGCTCGGTGGAAGCGACTGAAGGATTCTGTCAATGACCGCGTCATCCGGGAGATTAACTCCCAGCTGAGTCAAGCGGTTGTGCAACCCAGACATCTTGAGTATGTGCTCACTGACAGAACTATTTTCCTTCATCTTACAGCTGAAGAACTTGTCGGAGACTTCATATCTCTCGACCCGGGCATGAGCTTGGAAAACCATTTTCAGCTCTTCGAACATCTCATATGCTCCGTGTTGCTCAAAACGCTTTTGGAGCCCCGGTTCTAAGCTGTAAAGCATGCCGCACTGAACGAGGGAGTAATCATCAGCACGAGACTGCCAAGCGTTCAGAATGTCTTGGTTCTCTGGGATTGGTGCTTCACCTAGCGGCGCTTCTAGGACATAATCTTTCTTGGCAGCTATGAGGATGATCCTCAGGTTCCGGACCCAGTCCGTATAGTTGCTGCCATCATCTTTCAGCTTGGTTTTCTCTAGGAACGCGTTGAAGTTGAGGTGGACATGAGCGTTGGCCATTTGATCTACAAGACATTTTACAAAGGTTTTAGACTAAGTTCATGATAATTAAGTTCATCTAATCAAATTATTCAATGAACTCCCACTTAGACAGACATCCCTCTAGTCATCTAAGTGAAACATGATCCGAGTGAACTAGGCCGTGTCCGATCATCACGTGAGACGGACTGGTTAACATCGGTGAACATCTTCATGTTGATCGTATCTTTTATACGACTCATGCTCGACCTTTCGGTCTTCCGTGTTCCGAGGCCATGTATGTACATGCTAGGCTCGTCAAGTCAACCTAAGTGTATTGCGTGTGTAAATCTGGCTTACACCCGTTGTATTCGAACGTTAGGATCTATCACACCAGATCATCACGTGGTGCTTCGAAACAACGAACCTTCGCAACGGTGCATAGTTAGGGGGAACACTTTTCTTGAAATTATTTCGAGGGACCATCTTATTTAAGCTACCGTCGTTCTAAGCAAATAAGATGTAAAACATGATAAACATCACATGCAATCAAATAGTGACATGATATGGCCAATATCATATTGCTCCTTTGATCTCCATCTTCGGGGCGCCATGATCATCTTCGTCACCGGCATGACACCATGATATCCATCATCATGATCTCCATCATCGTGTCTTCATGAAGTTGTCACGCCATCGACTACTTCTACTTCTATGGCTAACGTGTTTAGCAGTAAAGTAAAGTAATTTACATGGCGTTCTTCAATGACACGCAGGTCATACAAAAAGTAAAGACAACTCCTATGGCTCCTGCCGGTTGTCATACTCATCGACATGCAAGTCGTGATTCCTATTACAGGAACATGATCATCTCATACATCACATATATCATTCATCACATCCTTTGGCCATATCACATCACAAAACACTTGCTGCAAAAACAAGTTAGACGTCCTCTAATTGTTGTTGCAAGTTTTTACATGGCTTCTATAGGTTTCTAGCAAGAACGTTTCTTACCTACGTAAAACCACAACGTGATATGCCAATTTCTATTTACCCTTCATAAGGACCCTTTTCATCGAATCCGCTCCAACTAAAGTGGGAGAGACAGACACCTGCTAGCCACCTTATGCAACTAGTGCATGTCAGTCGGTGGAACCTGTCTCACGTAAGCGTACGTGTAAGGTCGGTCCGGGCCGCTTCATCCCACGATGCCGTTGAAGCAAGATAAGACTAGTAGTGGTAAGAAAATTGGCAACATCTATGCCCACAATTGCTTTGTGTTCTACTCGTGCATAGTAACTACGCATAGACCTAGCTCATGATGCCACTGTTGGGGAACGTTGCAGAAAATAAATTTTTTCCTACGTTCACCAAGATCAATCAATGGAGTCATCTAGCAACGAGAGAGAGGAGTGCATCTACATACCCTTGTATATCGCGTGCGGAAGCGTTCAAGAGAACGGGGTTGGGGGAGTCATACTCGTCGTGATCCAAATCACCGGAGATCCTAGCGCCGAACGGACGGCACCTTCGCGTTCAACACACGTACGGTTGGGAAGACGTCTCCTCCTTCTTGATCCAGCAAGGGGGAAGGAGAGGTTGATGAAGATCCAGCAGCATGACGGCGTGGTGATGGATGCAGCTGTGATCACGGTAGGGCTTCGCCAAGCTTCTGCGAGAGGGAGAGGTGTTGCAGGGGAGAGGGAGGCGCCAAGACTTGGGGTGCGGCTGCCCTCCCTCCCCCCTTTATATAGGCCCCTTGGGGGGGCGCCAGCCCTAGGAGATGGGATTTCGAAGGGGGGGCGGCGGCCAAGTGGGTGGCTTGCCCCCCAAGGCAAGTGGAGGCGCCCCCACCCTAGGGTTTCCAACCTTAGGCGCAGGGGCCCCAAGGGGGGGCGCACCAGCCCACCAGGGGCTGGTTCCCCTCCCCACTTCAGCCCATGGGGCCCTCCGGGATAGGTGGCCCCACCCGGTGGACCCCCGGGACCCTTCCGGTGGTCCCGGTACAATACAAGTGACCCCCGAAACTTTCCCGATGGCCGAAACTGCACTTCCTATATATAATTATTCACCTACGGACCATTACGGGACTCTTCGTGACGTCTGGGATCTCATCCGGGACTCCAAACAACTTTCGGGTTACTGCATACTCATATCTCTACAACGCTAGCGTCACCGAACCTTAAGTGTGTAGACCCTACGGGTTCGGGAGACATGCAGACATGACCGAGACGCCTCTCCGGTCAATAACAAACAGCGGGATCTGGATACCCATGTTGGATCCCACATGCTCCTCGATGATCTCATCGGATGAACCACGATGTCGAGGATTCAATCAATCCCGTATACAATTCCCTTTGTCAATCGGTGCGTTACTTGCCCGAGACTCGATCCACGGTATCCCAATACCTCGTTCAATCTCGTTACCGGCAAGTCACTTTACTCGTACCATAATGCATGATCCCGTGACCAGACACTTGGCCACATTGAGCTCATTATGATGATGCATTACCGAGTGGCCCCAGAGATACCTCTCCGTCATACGGAGTGATAAAACCCAGTCTTGATTCATGCCAACCCAACAGACACTTTCGTAGATACCCGTAGTGCACCTTTATAGTCACCCAGTTACGTTGTGACGTTTGGCACACCCAAAGCACTCCTACGGTATCCGGGAGTTGCACAATCTCATGGTCTAAGGAAATGATACTTGACATTTGGAAAAGCTCTAGCGAAACGAACTACACGATCTTTGTGCTATGCTTAGGATTGGGTCTTGTCCATCACATCATTCTCCTAATGATGTGATCCCGTTATCAATGACATCCAATGTCCATAGTCAGGAAACCATGACTATCCGTTGATCAACGAGCTAGTCAACTAGAGGCTCACTAGGGACTTGTTGTGGTCTATGTATTCACACATGTATTACGATTTCCGGATAATACAATTATAGCATGAACAATAGACAATTATCATGAACAAAGAAATATAATAATAACCATTTTATTATTGCCTCTAGGGCATATTTCCAACAAACTCAAATCACGGGGCCCCACCTGTCCAGCAGTAACTCGCTGTCAAATCACACAACCCTACGTTTGCAGCAGCCTACTCCCTCATCTTCTCGCGTCTCTGTCGAACAGACTAGGCGGAATTGCCCCGCCTACCACGCAGGAAAAGCCCCACCCATGAATTTTAAATAGTACAATATGCTCCCTCTGTCTAGGTGACCAAGGTGGGGAGGAAAATGAGAGAACTTAATGTTTATTTGTTAAGGCTGGTTGCAATGGTAGTATTATTGCTATATCATGCATGCCAACTAGGCAATTTCGATGAGGTGTCATAGAATTAAATGAAGAAAGAGAGAGTTGAGTATCATATCATTATACCGTATCATAATAAATGCTATGCTACTATGTGTCATACATGGAAATAAATAAAGTACTACTACATGATACTAATATATGATACTAAGTGTTATTAATACAGTTTTGCTAGAACTCATCTAGATGAGATATAATTTGGTCTCATTTGTCTTTTATAGCCATTGGATGTGATGCTATAAGATGCGTGTGTGCTGACGTGGGTTGTATTTGTTCTTGTTTTCAAAGTGAATGAGACCAAATTATATCTCATCTAGATGAGTTCTAGGTACTCCCGTTCCCGATGAGGCTTTAATGCAGATGAGGGAGGGAGTAGCGGTTCCCGAAATGTTGAACGGCCAATGCATCCTCCTTCAATTAATTCATGAGGGAAGTAATGGGAGGAGGTCCAGGAAAAGAGGCTGCACGATGTGAATGCAATGCAGTTTGCCCTCATTGCCCTCATATAAAGGCGGCCCTCCATTCCAATGCATCTACCACATCGTACGCACCTAAGCATTTGCCTAAGCACCTACACTAAGCGCAAAAGACCTGACCCATGGCGGCGATGTGCGTGAGCGGCCAGCGGCTATGCCAGATGGTCCACGACACCGACCTGCGACATGGCGCCGAGGATCGTCTCCAGACGGTGTTGGAGACCAGCTGGTGGATGGTCGCCGTCGATGCCAACTATGACTCTCAGTTGGACCAGATGATCGTTGCCACCAGCAACAAGTTCACCGTCCTTAAGAAGCTCACAGACGACATCGCCGTACTCCTCCAGCCCGCACGCCCGGGCTTCTCATTGCCTGCCACCCTAATCGGCCTCCATGGCTGGAACCTCTTTCAAGCACTAGTGGCCCTGCGACTACCCGCCGACGCCACGAAGAATGTCCACCTGGAGGTTGCGCTCGCCGCAAGGCGCCTCGCCCTGCAAGAATTTGTCGACCTACACATCCACATGTACGAGCAAATCATGTACATAGGTATCTACAAGGCCAGTGAGGACGCTATGATGTTGGCCTTCCTCAACCGGCTGGAAGCCTTGGATGCCTTTGCTGAGAAGCACCTCGACCTCGCCACAAAAGCCGCTGCTCCTTAGCCGCCGGTCGGTGGCCCGGCGCACTAAGTTGAGGAGGAGGAGGCTGTACGTTCATGGATCCACCTTTCTTCTTGCCTTCTGTAACCACCACTGCGATCGCATCATCGTGGCCTTAATTCTTATTGTGCTGTTGCATTCTCGTTCTAGTCAATACTGACATGTACGATCCCTTTGCTTAATTATATGCATCACTGTAACTAGTACTCCATCCGTCAATTTATAAGTTGTGCTTACCTTTTTCATCAACTTCGTGCAACGCGTGGGCATCTTGCTAGAAACACTAGAACATGTCGGACCGCGTGTGACCAAACCGATGATGCGCCAACCTAGTACTATGTACCCTGCTTATCTGGCAGAAATAGCCCCTCCCTAGCGTTTCCAATCGTTATTTCTATCTACCGATCGTGCCAAGGAGCGGAACCAAATGTTACAATTTATCCATGTTTCTCTACTCCTACTTTTTTTCCTTATAAAAGACTCAGTTGGTGATGGCGGTGTGTCTGTCATCCGTCGTTTCTGACCATTAGATCTGCATCTAACGGCTGTGAGGTAAGTTGTGGCATTTTTGCAACAATAGCCCATTTCTCTGCTCCAATTTGCAGAAAACCCCTTTTTATCTTGAAAGCAACCACATCCCTCCCTCACCTCATTAAACAGCCTGAGAAATATATTTTGAGTGAAAAGTACTCCCTCCATTCCTAAATATCTGTCTTTCTAGAGATTTCAATAAGTGACTACATACGGAGCAAAATGAGTGAATCTACACTTCAAAATATGTCTATATAATACGTATGTGATAGTCCATTTGAAATCTCTAAAAAGACAAATATTTAGGTACGGAGGGAGTAATATATTAGGAGTATATCAAAACAAGAGTGATTTCTTTCAAGTTTGTGAACAAGTACTACTATTCTACTACTTTGGATCCGTCACAACGCACGGGCACATTGCTAGTAAAAGGAAAAGGCCTGCTGTGTTTGCTTCGCACCCCCACACGCCCGGGAATCGGGAGTACTCTATGGCCCGTCCGGCACGACACATAGCTTAGGGAAGGTGTGTTGCCTAGCATTTTCACTTTCATGTGGGACCGCCGTTGAGCAAACAAACTATTGGGAAAGCGCACCCCGCCCGCCGCCGGGTTGGAAAACAGAAACGAGGGGAAGATCTAGCTGTAGCACGGAAGCCAAGAAATTTGGTGTCAGATGGGGCTCGTTGATAGAGTAGGAGCATTCCGTACTAGTAATACTCCTACTAGTACCAAGTTTGTACTCCTAATACTATATTACTAGTACTAGCACTATACAACTAGTAGGTACGTGCACGGCACAACATCGTAGGAACAAAAAACGGGAAGATCTTATTTTGGGTGATTTATCTTTTTTCCAATCAACGTAGTATGCATAATATGATGTGGGGGGCACCCATGAAGCTTATGTGGCTTGGTTGCATGGCTACGAAAGGTTAGAGAAAAATAAATAGATAATGTGTTTAGAGTGCACTCCACTAAATAGATATACTTTGGATCCATTGCAACCGACCGACACATCTATATCTATACCCCCTATATAGTGTGTGAAAAACTTTGAAAGTTGGTCTTTGGATGAAGCCAATCCGATGGTACAAATATGGCAAATCCGAGCACTACTGGCCGTTGGATATCATCCACCAGATTCTGCCACATGTATAATCTAGAAGACTCCATGGTTGAACTTAATTCATGACTAACTTTGCCACAAATAAGCTTAGGCAAAGTTATTAGTTCTTCAAAATGAGAGCCACAAGTTGGCAAGCCTAAGGGAATCTTGCCACATTTTTTGTGTGTATGTCATGTGGGGCCTTAGTGTGGCTTGCCTAAGGTGTCGCTTGAACCAAACACTCACCTAAGTTAGTCAAACTTGCCTAACCTTACGTGTGGCAAGATTCCCTTAGGCAAGCCAAAGTGTGGCTAACAAAGCAACTCAACTAAGGCAAGTGTGGCAAGTGTGGCAAAAATCATGTGGCAATATATGGCAAAGATAGTCACAATTCAAACAACCCTACTAACCAAACAACCCCTAACCTTAGGCAAGTTTGGCAACATTGTATGATAAAGTGTGGCATTGCTAGGCCTAAAACCAAACAACCCCTGTGTCTGCCACAAAAAATGTGGCTAACAAAATGGGCACCACAAGTGTGGCAAGATTTGGCAAGAAGTTGAGTCTATGACATGTGGACCTTGTAGCTAGAAACGTGTGACAAGCCACAAGTGTAGCAATGAACCAAACACATGCCTAATATATTGTGGCACGCCTAAGCTTAGGTGTGGCAACCTTAGGCTGCAAACCAAACATCTATATATCTATACCCCTATATAGTGTGTGAATAACTTTGAAAGTTGGTCGTTGGATGAAGCCAATCCGACGGTACAAAGATGGCAAATCCGAGCACTACTTGCGGTTGGATATGATCTACATTCCACCAGATTTCGCCACAAGTAGAATCTAGAAAACTCCACATGTAGAAGTGTAATGCACAAACCACCAGAATCTCATGCGTGCAATGCACGTGTACCTTACTAGTACTAGTTGGTAGTAGTAAGAAACAAATTCCGGTTTTGGCACGAGCTCGTACTGCGGGAGCACCACAAGGCCTGCCACAGGAGTTACATTTCCCTATCGGGGCCCACGGGACCGAACTTCAGTGGCTTAGTGCCCGGCCTATGAGTCAATGACATGCGGACCTTAAATGCGGCTGGCCCACATGTCATTCTCATGGTGGTGGCGTGGTTCACGACTCACTCATTCGAGATGAACCGGCCGGTGGTGGCGTGGCTGTGGCGAGGGTGCCATAGCTGGGCATCGGGGCGTTACGAGGCGGAGATGGCCACACCGGCGGGTACTACCTGTAGTACAGAAGTACTCCAGCTGAGGATTGATGCCCGGGACGAAATGTGTCACAGCCGCTGAATGAAAATTCGATGGTGCGGGAGTACGGATCGGAGCACAGTAGCAGAGCAGGCAAACCGCGTCCAATCGGGTGTGTCTGTGGTAGAAAGTTGATGGTCGCCGCAGTTCAGCTAGCCCGCATGTCATGCACACAAAGGGAGGGGAGCGGTGGGGCCGAGAGGGATGAGGGGCACGTCGGGGGGATGAGGATCCCCTGACACGGACAATCCTACCATTCTGTCACTGACATGTGGGACCCCCAAGCGTGGGTCCCACCTATCAGCAAAGGAAAGGCAGGGCAAGGCAGTGATAGCCACGTCAAAGGATCCATGTCCACGTCGGGGGATGTCGTGCCGTGGGTTGGAGCGGCGTCATGGGAATCGCATGTGGGTGTGGCAGTGGTAGAAACAAGAAACGTGATGGTCGTCATGGTTCAACTTCCATGGACAAGTTGTCATGTCTGCTGACACATGTATATCAAAACTAGAGTGTTTATATTTCAAGCACGTGAACAAGTATTATTCTACTACTTTGGATCCATTGCAACACACGGGTTTGCAGGTATGTAGTGGGTCGCCGTACATCATTTCCCTCGACTTCGATCCGATCACCATCGCCTGAAACTTCCTGGCAGGTATGTACTGGGTCGGCATGAACTCCCACTGGATGGCTGCCTTCAGATAAGACGGTAAAAAGTTGGTGCTCATGAACTTCCAGACCTCCCATGAGATTATCCTTCCTCCGTTGGATTATATAGAGTTTTACCATCGCGGTCCAAGTCATCTAGATTACCACGTCAGTTGGACAGACCTTGTTTTGCAGAAATTTGTGATCTGCCAAGTTCCCACACGACATGCGGATTACGCAGACTTCAAGCTAATTGCCTTGTTCGACCGCGGACTCGCCTATCTTTACGCCGGTGCCTTCTTCAGCTGGAGACAACTCAACTCACAGTGGATCATCGTCAAAGCTGATACACACTTCTGTGATGCTATTGAACACAATGGCATCATCTACACGATCGACAAATAAGATGTCACCACGTATTGCTGGGACGGCGCGTGTAAGTTGTTTCCGTCTCATGTTAATGATGACGCCATGACATTGTTTGAACTTTTTGTGATGATTGGCATATCCCTGTTTGAGCAGAATTTGAGTAGAACTATGGCATTGTATTAGAGACGTTGTAAATCAGCTATATTTGGAATGAGTTAATTCATGCAATCGTGACAATGTCATTGCAACCAATTTGTACCCTGAATAATCAAACAGTTAGGAATATATGGATATTATCCTTATTTTACAGTAATCTATATACTACTACTAAATATGAGTGTGTATCAATGGCCATGTTAGTTTCCTCATTTTCATGATGTAGAAACATGCACCACACTGTTGGTTTCATCTAACCATACATTAGGGAAGTAAATGTGCATATGGAGAACTCTATATTTGGAAGTAGTGAAATCCTCCAATGCTTACCATGTGTACATACCTATATTCGCCCTTCAGCAATCAATGGCTAGAATAATATCCTCACAAAATTTTTGCCCACAGAACACGAGTATATAACAGTGCATGGTCTGTTAGTTACCGTGAAGAATTTGTTTGTGAGGACAAAACATGATTACATAACTTGCATGACATGGTAGTTTCCTATGAAGAATCGATTGCGAGATAACATGAGTATAACCATGCATGGCACTTCTATATTTTCGAACCCAATATACATTTCCCTGTATTTTCCTCCCAGTTCCAACAGGGACATATCAATGTTGTTTCTTGCATTATCCTACTCATACTATGAACAATGTTGATCTTACATTAACAATTCCTGTCCTTTTTGATATGATGCAGTGTCCCTACAGTTACTTCCCTTTGTAATCACACCACCTTTGCCAAAAACAGGGAAGCACAACTGGTTCCTCGCTCGATCAGACGACAAAAAAAGACTGATGATCATTCGGACACATGAGCCAGAAAAATTATATTGCAAAAACCCCATTGTATACAAGCACCATGAAATACGTGAGTATCCGGACAGTAGCTGTTACGTCTATGAGTAGGATACCAGCTTGTTGGGGCCTTCAAGATTTTTTAGTTGGTGGCGGGTAAACAGCCTTGGTTCACACTCTCTGTTTCTTGGACTCAATTATCCGATTAACCAGGAGATCATCGTTGGCAAGGACCTTGATGGTAGAGAGGCTCTGTTTGCTATGGAAAACTGTGTCTACACGGTGAGCCCTAGGAGTTCGGGAGCAAATTCCCCTGATTGTCAACAATACAGCCTGCAGCCAAAAGAAGGTGAGAATGACAAAGGCATCTGGATTAACTTTGATCCTTGGATGTCTCAATTACGACAGGCAGTGATGTGGTTCAAGCCTTCAGGTTGATAGGTAATTGGGCTGTTGCATCGAAAGGGTGGAGTACTGGTGTCTCCGGATGACTGGTCGCTGAAGCGGGGCTGCAAATTATGATGGTGTTGGATCATCTCTTCGAATGACTTTGTTGTCTTTGCTGCTGGTTCTGGTTGGGTAGTTCTTTCTTTTGTTATGCATATTCCTTGTCATTTGGTCATCCTCGTCTATGTCACTCTTACTATGTAATAGTTGCTTCTGTTTAGAATGTCATTCTCGTCTGGATCATGAGAGTCTGAGCGCTGCAGATGGGTGCGTTTTGGTGGTGTAGCAAGACTTCTTATGAACTATCATGTCTTGTTGTTTATGTCAGTAGTAGTCACTAGTCAGTGTTTGAATGTTGTATATATCGTTGTTTCGAACAATTTATTGTCTCGAACTACTGGTGGGCTAAATGAGGGCATCACCATTCTTTAGTGTTCAGAGTATATCTCCTTTTTTCAAGTTATATAATTTGAGCTCATGTCACATCCCTAGTTCTGGCCTGACCTATGCTTGCTTCCATCTTTGCATCATGTTTAAATTTTTGAAACTTGAACTGAGGAATTTTGGAAGCCTCAAAAACTTAAATAAAAGAGGGGCAAAGAACCCTGGAAAATGCATTCAATGTTTCCAAAATGGCCTTAAATAATGTTGGTTATATTTTGGCAAGGGTTTTGCACCAAACCAAAAATAATGAACATTTTGAGGAATATTTTGAGCACTAAATTTAAATCATTATTGTATTTGAATTTGAAATTATATTCATAATATATGGGATATATTTTCAAATAACTCTGAAATGCTTTATGTGTTGTTGGAAAAGTCCATCTAGCAACATAAATTATTCAGAGGATATCTGGCACTGTTTTGGATTTGTTTTAATTTAAAAAAAACAGTGGCAAAGTATAAAACAGAAACAGAAAACAATAAAAGAACAGAAACTTACCTGGACTTACCTGGCGCTCACCGAAGCCCACCTGGACGGCCCAACACTTCCGGCCCAGCCCATCTCCACCCCCCCTGTCGTCTTCCTCCCTCGCCAGAAGGACACGGGCACGCGCCCGGCGCGCGCGGCCACGCGCCCCGGCCACCTCCTCCCTGCCTGGCTGCCTCCTCCTCCTCTGGATGCTCTCCCGAGCACCACGCAACCCCCTCGACCCTCTCCTACTCTCCCCGTGCCCCTCTCCTCTCTCTCCCCGGAACACTCTCCCCCTCCTCTGTTCTCCTCACCGAACGCGCCCGCCGCCGCCGACGAGAACCACCGTGGCCACCGGCCACCCCACGCCTCACCGACGCCCTAGGAAGCTCCGCCCCG